>NW_007746998.1:6353-7186 GCF_000696425.1 Galeopterus variegatus | reverse complement strand
AAGATCCCCTTACCAGTCATCTTTAAAAAAAAAAATAAAGAAAAGCAGTCATTCTTTCAACTATGTTTCATGTGTGTGCTTAGTTTTCTGAGCTGCTTCATGAGTGTGTGTCTTGTCTTTGCTTGTCAAGCAACCCCTTGTGAGTCTTTTTAAGGGACTGCACTATCTCCCATTTGCTTTGTATCTTCCATAGCATTCTGGTCAGTGCAATACACTAAGCAAATGCTTGGTAATATTTGTGGCTGCTATGATTTTAATGTGTCCCCCAAAGTTCATGTGTTGGAAACGTAATCCCCAGTGCAACAGTGTTGAGAGGTAGAACCTTCAAGAGGTGATTAGGTCATGAGGGATCTGGCCCCATGAATGGATTAATGCTGTTATTTTCTGAGAGGGTTCCTGATAAAAGGAGAGTTCAAACCCTTCCCGTCTCTCTTTCCCTCACCCATGTGATACCTTCTGCCATATTATGACACAGCAAGAAGGCTCTCACCAGATGTGGCCCCTCAGTCTTGGACTTCCCAGTCTCCAGAGCTATGAGCCAGTAAATTTCTGTTCATTACAAATTATCCAGTATGTGGCATTTTGTCATAGCACATAAAACAGATTAAAACATGGACCACATCAGGAAAAGTGAAAATGCTTATAGATGTGGCAGGAATAGATCCTTGCAATTTAATGAACTGTTTTTACTTCATCATACTCCACAACCCTTCTCTTTATTCAGGTGGCAGGCAACATGAAGCATGCATTCCTCACTGAAAAATAACACAACGAGCTACAGATAATAATCTTTGGCTTACGAATTTCAAAAGCCCAGGCCTAGGGTTAATAAT
>NW_007746998.1:0-1184 GCF_000696425.1 Galeopterus variegatus | reverse complement strand
ATCCATTCACTATTGCATGGTCCTACAAACTAATCACTTCCCCAAAGCCCCACCTTTCAATCGGTGCAATACGATTTCTCATTCTCTCAACACTTTCATGGTGGGGGCCAACTTTGCAGTACCTGGAACTTCGGGGGACATAATTTAAGAATCAGTAAGTTTGGGGGGAACATTCAATCCACAGCAATTTAATAAGCTGAAACAAAGTACTATGTAATTTTAAAGTACTTTAGAAACCAGCAAAGCATATTAAAATTATCTACCTACTTTATATGAGAAAAATATTGATGTGGTGGTTTAAATATGCTATAACTAGAATGTTCCAGTTTTTCAAGAACAGTGCCAGTTGTCCCAGCATAACTATTAATGATTCCCCTTTTCACCTCAAAATTATCCTAATTTGAACAATTTTGGATAAAGCGTATGGTCATCCTCGCTATAGCACATAATGTGAAAATATTAACATTGGTCAAAGTTTAAACTTTAATTACTAATATGTGTATAGCTTATATTTAAGTATTCTTTCTCAAAGGAAACAAAACTCTCTTATGTTGTTTCCCT
The DNA here is from genome assembly GCF_000696425.1 of Galeopterus variegatus. Lineage (NCBI taxonomy): Eukaryota > Metazoa > Chordata > Mammalia > Dermoptera > Cynocephalidae > Galeopterus > Galeopterus variegatus. The sequence continues at coordinate 623 of NW_007746998.1, read as the reverse complement.
ATATAAACTCTTGTACTCATCATAAAGAAAAAATGAAGGGCATTTTAATTTATTTTTTTACTCTTCATTTCAAGACTATATTCAATAAACTTAATTTACATAAATGAATTCTAGAAAATTGATCCATGGGCATAATAGAGGCATTTTATACTGTTTCACTCTTTATGATTAATTATTTTGTTCCTATGAGAAGGTCATTTCTCAACATAATACTCTCACCAATGTGTTTGTAGTCAAAGGTTTTTGTGAAAGAATGCTGTATGAATNGTTTGTTAGAAGTTAATCGAAGATTTTTGTATTAGCCCATTTCTGTTGCTTATAACAAAATGCTTGGAACTGGGCAATTTGTAAGAAAATGAAATTTATTGCTTACAGTTTAGGAGGCTAGGAAGTCCACAGCCCAGAGAACACATCTGATGAGAGTCTCCTTGGGTGGTGGCTTTATAGCAATGCAGGGGTCTCACACGGCAGAAAATGGCAGAGCAGAGAGAGAGAGACTCTCACGTGCTCTCCTTTTAAAGCCCTCAGAACCATGCCTTGGACCAACCAACCACCATTTTTATTTATTTATTTATTTATTTATCTATTTTTTCTTAGTACATTTTTTATTGTTATGAATATTC
>NW_007746997.1:10762-12806 GCF_000696425.1 Galeopterus variegatus | reverse complement strand
GTACAGTAAAGGCTCAGACAGTTGGGCTGACTCCCGGACCCCCCACCCCCCCCCCAACTAGGCCAGCGAAAGCCGGCTACGTCCTATGTACGGACCACCATCAACAAGAATGCCCGGGCCACCCTCAGCAGCATCAGGCACATGATCCGCAAGAACAAGTACCGCCCTGATCTGCGCATGGTGAGTGATCATGGCAGGGTCCCTGGGCAAGAGGATGCTGGGGCTGGGCTCCTGATCAGGAGCAGTTGAGCCTGTGGGGGGTGGAGGGAGTGGTGGACTACACCTGAGGGACTGGATGGGGGAACCTGGCCAGTACCATGGGGAAGGGCCCTCTGCTTACTGCCTGGATCTGGGCTGGGGAAGGAGAGGGACCTGTCCTCTCAACTACTCCAAGGTCTGGGAGGCAGGCAGGATGGGTAAGGTCTGGTGGAGAGGGTGAATTAAGCCCCCTTTACCTTCCTTCAGGCCGCCATCCGCAGAGCCAGCGCCATCCTGCGCAGCCAGAAGCCTGTGATGGTGAAGAGGAAGCGGACCCGCCCCACCAAGAGCTCCTGAGCCTGCACCCGAAAATCAATAAAGAGTCAGCCAGCTTTTTTCTCCACTGGGCCTTCCTTTTGTGCAGCTTTGGGGAGCTCCAGCCCTGTGTGTTGTCATTCAGGCCATATCACCAAAACTCTTGTGTGTCAGCTGTCCATCCGAAGAAGGCGTCAAGGCTGGATGTGCAGGGAGAGGTGGGGCAGCTACTCTGGGCCTGGTGGGGGGTCACTATCTTCACAGAAAAGACTTGCTGACCTCTGATATACATCTTTTGCCCCTTTGTGAGGTGCCTAAAGAATCCCGACTTGAACCTCCTTGGAGTGGGGGTGTCCATTCAGAAGAGGAGAGGCCTTTTCCCACCCAGAAGGGCATAGGCTAAGGAGCTGTGGGCCCTGGAGCTGCTTATGCCCCGCTCTGGGCCCCTGGTGCAGTAAGGTTTGAGGATTTTGGGGGAGAGGGGGGTCCCAGGACCTGGGGGACCACAGGAATGGGGTGAGGAAGACCACCTTCATACCCTAGATTGGGTCAGGGGGTGATAGCCACAGTTGTATGTGGGGCTTTACCTGTTGCAGCCCAATCTTTTAGATGGGCAGTTGAGGCCAGGAGGATGTGACTCCTACTTGCAGTGGCCACCCAGGAGAGAGGTGGCAGTCCCAGGTGCCCAGCTAGAAACCAGCATCAGGAAACAGCCTGAGCTATTCCCTTTGCCCCTGTGTCGTCGAGGTTGGCTCTTACTGATCAGGTCTTAGCTCAGTGACTCCTCGAAGATCTTCCCTGACCACTCTGTCTAAAGGAGGTTCTGCCTGGTGCTCTGCACTCTCTTGCCTTTTGCCTGTTAGCTTCCTAGTGTTAATTACAACTTGTGATGACACAGCCATGGACACTGTACATGGTCTGCCCAGGTTCTACCACCAGCTCATCCCGCTGTGTGGTCTTGGGCAAGTTGCAAGACCTTCCTCCATTGTTAAAATGAGGTGAGTTAATGAATGCAAAGGGCTGAGAACAGGTCCTGCATGTAGTAAGTGCTCAGTACATAACTATTAATGTTTTATTTGTTCTATACTAGAATGTAAATACTGTGAGGAGCGGGGCATTCATAACATATTCAGATGAGTGTGCGGCACGTGTACACATGTACATTTGCATATATACACATAAAACAGTATTTGTGGAGTGACCATTTCTCATCCAAATACCCACTCAGTCACCCTGTGAAGCAGGTGTCAGCCTCATTTTACAGGTGTAGAAACTGAGGCTTAACTAGGGAAAGGGTCACCCATGCCATTGCTCCTGACATGTTCCCTGCATACCTACTGTGTACCAGCCACTGCCAGGGGCAAGGATCCAGTATTGAGGGCACCCCTGATTCCTGCCATCCTGGGGACCCTGTCCCCACTTCACAGCTCTGTGGTCAAGGACCAAGGGACTCCCTGGGATTCAACTTGTTTTTGGGGTCAGAGGGCCAGGAGCCCTGCCTATTGGGGCAGACTCACCCCCCCTCAAATGC
>NW_007746997.1:8290-10321 GCF_000696425.1 Galeopterus variegatus | reverse complement strand
TAACTAGGGAAAGGGTCACCCATGCCATTGCTCCTGACATGTTCCCTGCATACCTACTGTGGACCAGCCACTGCCAGGGGCAAGGATCCAGTATTGACGGCACCCCTGATTCCTGCCATCCTGGGGACCCTGTCCCCACTTCACAGCTCTGTGGTCAAGGACCAAGGGACTCCCTGGGATTCAACTTGCTTTTGGGGTCAGAGGGCCAGGAGCCCTGCCTATTGGGGCAGACTCACCCCCCCTCAAATGCCAAGCTCTTGACTTCAACTCTGTCTCCACTCCAGCATTGTTCAGTTCCAAGGATGGCAAACCTGATTGCTTCTTACCAGTCCCCTGTCTTGCCGGGACTTTTGCAGTAGCCTCTGCCCTTCCCCCACTTGGATCTATTTTCAGCCCAGACCCAGAGAGATCCTGTTAAAACTAAGGTGACTTAATGTCTGCTCAAAACCCTCCCATAGTTCTCATCCCACTTCACTTGGATACCAGCCTCCTTGCTGTTCCTTGATTCCACGTGGCTTAACTACCTCACCTGTGAAATGCCACCTTCTGGGGACTCGCCACCCTCCATCCCATGCCCTACTTTAACTGCTCTCTACAGCACTGATCTCTTCCTAATAACCTAGTTTGTCTATTTTATGTTTGCCCTGTGCTGGGGAGCAATGGCTTTGTCTAGTGCTCCAGCGTATGGTAGACATTTAATGGATGTTGAGTATTGAATATGTAAAGTCTGAAGCCCACCCAGTTTTGAGTTTGCTCTCATCACTTTCTGATGTGGCTACTGCTGGTCAGATGGCCTTGTCCTTGTCTGCTTCTGCCTGCCCTGGAGCTCTGCTTGTAGAGGCCCTCACCCACACAGAATCCTGCTGGCTGCCTTAACCCCCAAGATAAATATATATATATTTTTTGTCCTTTTTGAGACCGGCCACACCGCGCTCAGCCAGTGAGCGCTGTGATCGCACCGGTCATCCCTATATAGGATCCGAACCCGCGGCGGGAGCGCTACTGCGCTCCCAGCGCCGCACTCTCCCGAGTGCGCCATGGGCTCGGCCCACCCAAGATAAATATTTGAATCCTTTTTACCTGTGTTGCCTCCCCTGGTCTGTTTCCTCATCCATAAAATGGCCTCGCTCAGTGGGCCTTTGTCCCTCTGGGTGGTTACCCCGTGAGGGGCAGCTGGGCTGGGGAGGCTGTGCCTGGCATCTGGATACTATTGGTGGGTTGGGATGGAACCAGGAGAGGGCTAACGGAGAGAAGGTCTCAGCACTGAGTCTGCTGCTGGGGGGAGTCTGGAGTTGTCAGTGCAACTGAGCAAATGTGGACACACCTGTGTCCCTTCTTTAGGCCTCAGCTTTCCATTTCCTCCCTCTTGGGAAAGGGGAGGCCTTGGGGCAGGTATGATTTGTAGGGGGCTATTTATTCAAACTTTCTCACAAGTGATGTGTGTCAATGTGGAAATAGGAGAGTAGAGAAAAACTGAAAAAATAAGGATGCCATTAAAGAAACAAAACAGGGGCCGGCCCGGTGGCGCACTGCTACAGTGCGCTGCTTGGGAAGCGTGGAGGCGCTCCCGCCGAGGGTTCGATCCCATGTGCAGACCGGTGGCTCACTGGCTGAGCGAGGAGCGGGGGCAACACCAAGGGTTGCGATCCCGTTGCTGGTCCCGGTCCGGTACGGGCGCGACACTGAGGGTTGCGATCCGTTGCCGGTCATGAAAAAAGACAAAAAGACAAAAAAATAATAAAAAAAAAATAAAAAAACAAAACAAAAAACAAATACCCAGGCACACCATAGTCAAAATGCTGAAAGATAAAGAGAAAATTTGGAAAACTGCAAGATGAACCTTAAGATTAACAGCTGACATCAGAAGCAATGGGGACCAGGAGGCTGTGGGGACACATTCAAAGTGCTAACGTCCCCACACCATCCTACTACCCAAGTGTGTTGCCCATAAACATCCCCTGCCCAGGGCTAGTGGTTTTTTTTTTTTTAAAAGATGACCGGTAAGGGGATCTTAACCCGTGGCTTGGTGTT
>NW_007746997.1:6605-7359 GCF_000696425.1 Galeopterus variegatus | reverse complement strand
AAAAAAAAAAAAAAAAAAAAATGAGGGGGGTTGGGCTTTTTTTTTTTTTTTTTTTCTTAAAAGATGACCGGTAAGGGGATCTTAACCCGTGGCTTGGTGTTGTCAGCACCATCCTCAGCTAGTGAGCCAACTGGCCATCCCTATATGGGATCCGAACCCGGGGCCTTGGTGTTATCAGCACCGCACTCTCCCGAGTGAGCCACGGGCCGGCCCTCAACCTCACTCATAATCAGGGAAATGCAAATTAATATTGTACTGGGATTTTCAGAATAGTATATGAAGGGGAAAAAAGACTAAATTTACAGAGGAGAAACTGGACAACTGTACTTTGGCCAGGTCCTGATCAAGGTCAACATCAACAGTGACCTCATTTGATAGCATGTACCCTTAATGTGATGTGATGCTGGTTCTTTACCTCCATGGTTTTTGTCCCCAAAATGCAAAACCTCAGTCTAATTATGAGAAAAACATGAGACAAATTCCAATAGAGGAGCATCCTACAAAATACCTGACCAGTATTCCTCAGAATGGTTATTAAAAACAAGGAAAGCCTAAGAAGCTGTCCCAGCCAAGAGGAGCCTAAGGAGACACAACAACTAATGTCATGTGGTAATGTAATAATGGCATTATGAATGTAATGTGGTATTACATTTCTAAAAGACATTAGGTTTAAAAAAGGAAATCTGAATAAAGCACTAATTGTGACAAATATACCATACCAATGTAAGATGTTAACAATGGGAAAATGTGTTGA
>NW_007746997.1:0-5551 GCF_000696425.1 Galeopterus variegatus | reverse complement strand
AAATAGAATCATACTCTATGTAACTTTTTGTATCTGGCATCTTTTACTGAGCATAATGTTTTCACGTTTCATCTATGGTGTAACATGTACCAGTGCTTCATTCCTTTGGGTGGCTGGGTGATATTCCATGGTAAGCCTTCAAGTTTTGAGGTGGTTTGTTATGCAGCAATATCTCATGGACACAGAAGCCTCTGGGGCTGTCCCTTGCTCAGTACAATCTGAGCTCAGCTTGTTGATCTGTGGTCCACTTGTTCAGGGTCTGTCTCCCCCAACTTACACGTGAATACATAAGAGCAGGTACCTTTTCTTCCATGCTGCATCCCAGCACCCAGCACAGTTCCTGACATACAATAGCTGCTCAGTAAATATTTATTCCATCAATGAATGAATGAACAGATTTCACCATCACTCCTACCAATGGACAATTCTAGTTTTTGCTACTATACACCACAGTACAGTAAGCACTGCTATACATAAACCTTGTACACTTGTACGAACATACGTGTCAGGTAAAGTCCCAGAGGTAGAAGCGTTTGGTCAAAGCAAATGTGTACTGGATCTCCGTACTGGCCAGCCACCAAAAACAACAACAAAAAAACAAAAACAAAACAAAACAAAGGGAATGTATGTGTATTAGTCAGGGTTCTCCAGAGAGAACCAGTAGGATACATACATAAATATATGAGAGGGGATTTATTAGGGGAATTGGCTCACGCAACTGTGAAGGCTGAGGAGTCCCATGGTGGGCTCTCTGCAAACTGGATGCTGGTAATGTGGCTCAGTTCAAGTCTGAAGGCCTCAGAACCAGGGAAGCTGATGATGCCGTTAGTGAAGACCTGGAACCCAAACATTGAGAAGTCTCAAGTTCTGGTCAACAGATAGGAGAGCAGAGTATATCCCAGCTCCAGTGGATAGAGAAAGCAATTCACCTTTTTTCTCCATTTTTGTTCTCTCTGGGCCCCCAGCAGATTGGTGGCTCCCGCCAATTATTGAGCGCAGATCTTTCCCATCCAGTCCACTCAACCCTTATGCTAATCTCTTCTGGAAACACCCCCATGGACATACCTAAAAAGACAGCTTTACCAAGTTTCTCGATATCCCTTAATATAATCAAGTTGAGATCTAGAACAAGCCATTACAGTATATTTTACATTTCAGTGACGACTGCCATGTTTCACAGAGTGACTGCACTCCCACAAACAGCGTATCCAGATATCTGTCTCCCTAGATTCTTACCAGGGCTGTGCATTTTTAAACTTTTAAATTTTTGCCGAGCTGGTAGATGAAAAAATCCCATTTAATTTGCACTTTAGTTGGCTTTTCTTTTTTTTGGCAGCTGGCCAGTATAGGGATCGAACCCTGGATCTTGTTATTATCAGCACTGCACTCTAATTAACTGGGCCAGACCTAGTTAGCATTTCTTTACACTTGGAAAGAGGGAGAACATCACACCTCACCCAACTAGTGATTTCAGATGGATCAAAGATTTAAATGTAAAAAATAAAACTTTGAAAGTATCAGAAGAAACCATGAATATTATTTTTATAATCTTATGATGGGCAAGACATTCATAAGTAGGACAGGAAACCCAGATGATGTAAAAGAAAAGATTAGTAAATTTGATTATATAAAATTTTTGTTATAAAGACTTTATGACAAAAAAATAAAAGTAAGCAAGATAAATAGTAGAATGATTAAAAGAAAAAAAGAAACAAAAAAGCAAGGTAAAATGACAAAAGTAATTTTTTTTTTTGGCAGCTGGCTGGTATGAGGATCTGAACCGTTGACCTTGTTTTTTTGTTGTTGTTGTTGTTTTTTTAAAGATGACCGGTGTTGTCAGCACCACACTCAGCCAGTGAGCGAACCGGCCATCCCTATATAGGATCAGAACCCGTGGCCTTGGTGTTATCAGCACCACACTCTCCCAAGTGAGCCACGGGCTGGCCCCTGACCTTGGTGTTATAACACCTCGCTTTAACCAACTGACCTAACCAGCCAGCCCCCAAAAACACTGAGAAGAGATATTTACACTTCATTTCACAAAGTGCTAATTTTCTCGCTATAGTTTCCACAAATCTGTGGAAGGTTACAACCCAATAGAAAAACGGCCAAAGGCTGTGACCAGACAACTCACAGGGAAGTAAATACAAGTGACTTCCTCACTCATCTTTTTTTTTTTTTTTTCTTAAAAGATGACCGGTAAGGGGATCTTAACCCGTGGCTTGGTGTTGTCAGCACCATCCTCAGCTAGTGAGCCAACTGGCCATCCCTATATGGGATCCGAACCCGGGGCCTTGGTGTTATCAGCACCGCACTCTCCCGAGTGAGCCACGGGCCGGCCCTCAACCTCACTCATAATCAGGGAAATGCAAATTAATATTGTACTGGGATTTTCAGAATAGTATATGAAGGGGAAAAAAGACTAAATTTACAGAGGAGAAACTGGACAACTGTACTTTGGCCAGGTCCTGATCAAGGTCAACATCAACAGTGACCTCATTTGATAGCATGTACCCTTAATGTGATGTGATGCTGGTTCTTTACCTCCATGGTTTTTGTCCCCAAAATGCAAAACCTCAGTCTAATTATGAGAAAAACATGAGACAAATTCCAATAGAGGAGCATCCTACAAAATACCTGACCAGTATTCCTCAGAATGGTTATTAAAAACAAGGAAAGCCTAAGAAGCTGTCCCAGCCAAGAGGAGCCTAAGGAGACACAACAACTAATGTCATGTGGTAATGTAATAATGGCATTACGAATGTAATGTGGTATTACATTTCTAAAAGACATTAGGTTTAAAAAAGGAAATCTGAATAAAGCATAGACTTTAGTTAATAGTAACGTATCAATGTTGGTTCACTAATTGTGACAAATATACCATACCAATGTAAGATGTTAACAATGGGAAAATGTGTTGAGAGTCCCCAAACCATTTTGGGGATTTGCTAGAGGGACTCAGAGGACTTAGAAGAGCTGATATACTCACAATTACGGTTCATTACAGCACAAGGACACATAAAAATCTGTGGAGAAAGGTGCAAGGGTGAAGTCCAGGAGAATCCAGACACAAGCTCCTTGGTCACACAAAATGCACTTAAATTCTCCCAGCAATGATGTGTAGCAACACATCAACACAGAAGTATTGCCAACCAGGGATACTCACCCCAGCTCTAGTATGCAAGGATTTTATTGGGGATGTCACATAGGCATGGAGCACCCATGTAAGGGAGTCCAACCCGAGCTCAGATTGACACAGGGTGGCCCAAGGACTCAGTTAAGCAAAGACACTCTTACGAGGCAAGATATACCAAAGGCCCAGATGTTATCTCCCGGGAGCTAGTCAAGGGCCAGACCTACTAAAGACAGGCCTTTCTTTGGAATGTGCAGGATTTGAGCAAGCTGGGTCTATTGAGTTAGCCCTTTACTGTACAATCCACCCCCTCTCTGACCCCCTGGCCCTTGACCTAGACTCTCTTACAGCAAAATGATTATATTTGTCTTAGCATCTACATTTAGTATTTATATAAGAGATTCAGGGCCGAGCCCATGGTGCACTCGGGAGAGTGCGGCGCTGGGAACGCAGCAGCGCTCCCGCCGCGGGTTCGGATCCTATATAGGGATGACCGGTGCGCTCACAGCGCTCACTGGCTGAGCGCGGTGCGGCCGGTCTCAAAAAGGACAAAAAAAAAAAAAAAAAAAGAGAGATTCAGCTATAGGGGACACTATTATTTTCATAATTTTTCTGTAAATCTAAAACTATACCAGAAAATAGTCTATTAAATATAATTAAGGAGGGCCAGCCTGTGGCTCACTCAGGAGAGTGTGGTGCTGATAACACCAAGGCCACTGTTTCGGATCCTATGTAGGGATGGCTGGTTAGCTCACTGGCTGAGCGTGGTGCTGACAACACCAAGTCAAAGGTTAAGATCCCCTTACCAGTCATCTTTAAAAAAAAAGAAAAAAAAAAAATTAAGGGGGCTGGCCTGTGGCTCACTTGGGAAAGCATGGTGCTGACACCACCAAGTGAAGGGTTAAGATCCCCCTACCGGTCATGTTTTTTTAAAAAAAATTAAAAAAATAAAATAAAATTAAGGTATTTTCAGCTCTTAGAGAAAAATCCAAATGTTTAATATAAATCAAAGTGCTGGTGAGGATATGGGGGAATGGACACACTCATACATTGCTGACAGGGTGTAAATTGGTAAAATCCTATGGGGGCAATTTAGCAGTATCTGCACAAAATTACAAATGAATATACCCTTTGGCACTGTAATTACACTTATAACATTTATTCTACAGATATATTCCCTTGTGTGCCAAATGATCCGTGTACAAAAGTTACTCATTTCAGCATTGTTTGTAATAAACAAACAGCTGGCCAATCAGTGTGGGATTTGTGGTACAAATTTTGGTACATTTATTCAATGGAATACTACACAGCTGCAAAAAAGAGTAGGGAAAGTATTGTACATATACTGATATGGACAGACATCCTAAACTTATCAAGTTAAAAAAGCAAGGTCCAATATGCTGTGTACAGGACACTACCAGTTATCTAAAAAAAAAGTAACATCAGTCATCCCTGATTAAGGGAATGGGTGTTGTGGAGACAGGAATGAGAGAAACCCATCTCATTGTAGAAAGTTTTGCTATCTTTGAAATTAAAAAATAAGTAAGTTTTTGCTTTTTGGATGGGTAACATTCACAAGGTATTCCAAATTCTCCTTCCTTGAGACAATTAATGTTTGCATTAATTATTGTGACCAATCCACAGGCACTAGATGCATATGCAAGCAAATAAACATGCATCTTATTTTTTAAATACTAAAAAAAAAAATAACAGAGATGGTAGCATATCACATACACTGTCTGAATGTTGCTTTTTCCCCCTACTCAATAGTATTTTGGAGACTGGCCCAGCATTGGCTTAACCAGCTCAGTTGGTTAGAGCATGGTGCTGGGTGCTGATAACACCAAGGTCCAGAGTTTGATCCCTGTGCTAGCCAGCTGCCAAAAAAAAAAAAGGTGTGGGGTATTGGTCCATATTCATACATAATGAGCTTTCTCATGTTTTTAAAATTCTGAAATACAGCAGACATACAGAAAGTGCATAAAACATTTATACACTTTATTTTTTGTGGCTGGCCTTTATGGGGATCTGAATCCGTTATAGGGTTGCACTCTAAGTACACTTTAAATCTTTGATTTTTTTTTTTTTTGGCGACTGGCCAGCATGGGCATCCAAACCCTTGACCTTGATGTTTCTTTTCTTTTTTTTTTTTTTTTAAAGATGACCGGTAAGGGGATCTCAACCCTCGGCTTGGTGTTGTCAGCACCACGCTCACCCAGTGAGTCAACCGGCCATCCCTATATGGGATCCGAACCTGGGGCCTTGGTGTTATCAGCACTGCACTCTCCCGAGTGAGCCACGGGCCGGCCCAACCTTGATGTTTCAACACCACAGTCTAACCAACTGACCTAACCGGCCAGTCCTTAAACACGTTAAAAGAATACTCATAAAGCAAACACCCATAGGCTGGCCTGGTGG
>NW_007746996.1:8547-12806 GCF_000696425.1 Galeopterus variegatus | reverse complement strand
TGCAGATATCTCTTTGACATACTGATTTTATTTTCTTTGAATATATTCCCAAAAGGGGGGTGTGGAATCACCTCATAGTTTCAATTTTTAATTTTGGGGGGACCTCAATACTGTTTCCCATAATGGCTGTACAAACTTACATTCCCACTGACAGGGTGCAAGTTTTCCTTTTCTTCACATTCTCTTCGATACCTGTTATCATTTGCCTTTTTGATAATGGCCATTCTAACAAGTGTGTGGTGAAATCTCATTGTAGTTTTAATTTGAATTTTTCTGATGATTCATGATGTTGAGCCTTTTTTTCCCATATAACTATTGGCCATTTGCATGACTTCTTTTGAGAAATAGCTTTTCAGATTCTTGGTACGTTTTAAAAAATCAGATTGGAATTTACTTTTGAGTTGTTTGAGTTCTTTATATATTTTGGATATTAACACCTTATCAGATGTGTTGTTTGCAAATACTCTCTCTCTTTCTATAGGCCGCTAAAATCAATTTTCAATGAGTGTCTTGCAGTGGTTACACTTGAGAGGTCTTCCCAAGTAAGAAGTGATTAATGTTTATACGTTGTTCTTTGCTGAACAGAAAATGTTCTTAAGTGTATTTCATCTTCATGACTATCAGTTGCTATTGTTATCTTGGTGTTCCTTCTTTTAAAATAAGAAAAAAATTTACAATTTTCTTATTCTCAATTTTATATCTCATTGCCTTCACGGCAATCTCTTTGTGGCTTACAAATGTAATTTTAAGTTTTCTGGTAGCCACATTAAAAACATAGGGAGAAACAAGCAGAATTAATTTAATTATATGGATTACTTAAGCCAAATCATCCAATATACAGTAGATCCACATTTTATATCCATGGGTTCCACAGGCCCATATGTGGTGCTTGAGCATCTGTGGATTTGGAGTCCTGGAACAAATCCCTCATGGACACCAATTATTTTAAACATGTAAGCAGTACAACAATTTTTATACTGTTTCAGTTTTTCAATTTGGATTTATATTGATTAGAATTTCAAAATTAACATTCAGTTTCTCAGTTCTATTAACCACACTTCAAGTACTCGATAGCCACTTGTGTCTGCATATTGAACAATGCAGATCTAGAATGGGCAAGACCATAGAGAGTAATTAGATAAAAATCCACTGATTAATTTAAGGGACTATATAGTATTATATTTTTTAGAGGGAGTGCAATTTAATAATAACAGATGTAGAGAAATAGTAATCCTTTAATAGCTAAACATCTATAGTACTGTGCATAGGACTCCCCTGTAAAGAAAAAAAGTATTGAACTCATAGCCTCCATCAAAAGAAACATACAGAATCATTATGTGGGGAAGAGCCTTGGTTTTTACAAGGGAGAGGTCCATTAACCCCCAAGGTGGAGCCTGGTGAAATGATAATGGAAATTCCTTGTTTCAGCAGATGAACAATCAGCACCACCACTCAAAAGTGATTAATGTTTATACGTTGTTCTTTGCTGAACAGAAAATGTTCTTAAGTGTATTTCATCTTCATGACTATCAGTTGCTATTGTGATCCTGGTGTTCCTTCTTTTAAAATAAGAAAAAAATTTACAATTTTCTTATTCTCAATTTTATATCTCATTGCCTTCACGGCAATCTCTTTGTGGCTTACAAATGTAATTTTAAGTTTTCTGGTAGCCACATTAAAAACATAGGGAGAAACAAGCAGAATTAATTTAATTATATGGATTACTTAAGCCAAATCATCCAATATACAGTAGATCCACATTTTATATCCATGGGTTCCACAGGCCCATATGTGGTGCTTGAGCATCTGTGGATTTGGAGTCCTGGAACAAATCCCTCATGGACACCAATTATTTTAAACATGTAAGCAGTACAACAATTTTTATACTGTTTCAGTTTTTCAATTTGGATTTATATTGATTAGAATTTCAAAATTAACATTCAGTTTCTCAGTTCTATTAACCACACTTCAAGTACTCGATAGCCACTTGTGTCTGCATATTGAACAATGCAGATCTAGAATGGGCAAGACCATAGAGAGTAATTAGATAAAAATCCACTGATTAATTTAAGGGACTATATAGTATTATATTTTTTAGAGGGAGTGCAATTTAATAATAACAGATGTAGAGAAATAGTAATCCTTTAATAGCTAAACATCTATAGTACTGTGCATAGGACTCCCCTGTAAAGAAAAAAAGTATTGAACTCATAGCCTCCATCAAAAGAAACATACAGAATCATTATGTGGGGAAGAGCCTTGGTTTTTACAAGGGAGAGGTCCATTAACCCCCAAGGTGGAGCCTGGTGAAATGATAATGGAAATTCCTTGTTTCAGCAGATGAACAATCAGCACCACCACTCAAGGACAGCTCCCTGGTACACCTTTGGAGAGTTCATACATTCAAAATATGACTGAGATTTTGATTCTAACTTATATTTCTTCAACACATCATATGACTGGCTCCTGTTCACATTCACGTCTCATCTAAAATATTTCATGAAAGCTTTCTCTGACTGCTGTTTCTAAAGCAGCACATCCACACCCATCTCTCTCCATCACATAACACTTTGATTTTCCCTACAGTACAGAAATACCTAACTGAGTTTCCATCCGTTAACATTTTTAGTGACCAACTGTGGCTTACACTGTCTTTAAAGACTTATCCAAACACTAGGAGGGCATGACTCAAATTTATGATATGACACCAAAGCATATGCTCTTCCATGTCCAAGAGACTATTATCTCTACTCAGAAAGGCTTCATTTTGTGTAACCAATTTCTCCAGAAATTGTACTATATTAAATGTCCTATATTAAATAGTACATGATTTCTGGATGTATGCAGGGTATCAGCTGTGCTGTCAAGTTTACATACCTGTGTAGGTCTATCTTTGGACTCTATTCTGGCCCACTGTTTGGCTTTTCTGTTTTTTTTAAGCACAGACTTTACATAACAAAGGATTATAGATGTTCAGCTATTAAAGGATTACTTATGATGTCTTCTTGAGTCACTCATAATTGTTTATAATTTTCTATTAACTTGTCCATTTCATTTATGTTGAAAACATTAATATGTTTATAACATTCCCTTACTGATTTCTATCCTACTCCATACTTTGTTCCAGTTTTCTTTTACAATATTATTTGTGTCTTTTCTTATTCTCTTCATCATTCTTGCCAAAGATTTAGGAGTTTTCTGAATCCTCTCAGGAAATCAAATCTAAAAAGTCATAAAAATAACAATATAACCAATCCAAAAAAGGTAGAAAAAATAATGAAGAGACAGACAAATGTTATTAAAATATGAAAAAGTACAGAAGCAAGCATTACTATGTCCAAAATTTGACTTCCTGAGAAGACATATTAATGCTTGCTACTGTGCTTTTTCATATTTAAATGATGTTTGTCTGTATCTTCATTATCTTTTTCTATTTTTTGGATTGGTTTTGGTGTCATTTTTATGACTTTTAGATTCCATACCGAATTAATTTACATTTAAACCTTTTTAGCTAAAGAAAAACAATGCTACAACTTATAGACATCCCTTAAACATTGCCTTAGTTAAAATATTTATGTATTAATATATTAGTTGCATTATATTAGCTATATATACATAGAAGAATATATGTCTATATACATATTTTTTTCTCTTTTTAAAAATTTTATTTTAAATTGACAAATAATAATTATATATGTTAATGGGGAACAATGCGGTGTTTTGATACGAGTAAATATTGTAAAATGATCAAATCAGGCTAATTAGCATATCCATCACCTCAAATATTTATCATTTCTTTGTGGTGAGAGCATTTAAAATCCTCTCAGGTATTTTGAAATACATGCACATTATCTTGCTTAATCCTGACTATAATCCCACAAAAGAGGCACTCATACCCCACCCATATCACGCACACATTATAGATGAGGAAACTGAGGCACACAGTGGTTCAGGAACCAGCCCAAGGCTACACCTCGCCAGCAGTGGACCAGAGATTCAAGCCCAGATCCTTCTGACTCCACTGCCAGCCCTCATCATCGCTGCATTGTGCTGCCTTTTTTTAAATTATAAAGCTTGAGTGTTCTTTTCTAATCTTTACTCTTTATTTAACTATCTCTATTTATTTGCTATTTATCTATTTATTTATTTTTTAAAATTTTATTTTGTCGATATACATTGTGGTTGATTATTGTTGTCACTTACCAAAACCTCCCTCCCTCTTCCCTCTCCTCCCTCCCACCCAACAATGTCCTTTCTGT
>NW_007746996.1:6232-6607 GCF_000696425.1 Galeopterus variegatus | reverse complement strand
TTGTCTCTTTTTATGGTTTTTAGTTTAAAGTCTATTTTGTCAGATATAAGAATAGCTACTAGACCTCGTTTTTCTTTCTGTTTGCATGGTAAATCTTTTTCCATCCTTTCACCCTTAGTCTGTGTGAATCTTTATGGGTGAGGTGGGTCTCTTGTAGGCAGCATATAGTTGGGTCCTCCTTTTTAATCCAGTCAGCCAGTCTGTGTCTTTTTTGGGGGAATTTAAGCCTTTTACATTAAGAGTTGTTATTGAAAGGTATTGATTTATTCCTCACATTTTCTTGGTTGTTTGGTTGTCTTAGGTGTCTTTTTTTCCCTTGCTTTCTGATTTACTGTTTGTTTTCTGTGTTTGTTGATTCCTTAGGTTGTAGATAGC
>NW_007746996.1:925-5380 GCF_000696425.1 Galeopterus variegatus | reverse complement strand
GTTGAATATGTTTTCAATGCTATCTCCTTTTCCCTCCCCTTCTGGGGTACCCATGACTCAGATATTCGAGCGCTTAAGGTTATCTGATATCTCTCTCAGATTTTCTTCAATGTCTTTGATTCTTTTTTCTTTTCTTTTCTTTTTTTTTTTTTTTTTTTTTTTTTTGTTTGCTTGTGTTATTTCAAACAGGCCATCTTCATGTTCAGAGGTTCTCTCTTCAACTTTGCCAAGCCTGCTGGTTAAACTCTCCATTGTGTTTTTTATTTTGCTGAATAAATTCTTCAGTTCGGCAGGTTCTGCTACATATTTTTTCAGGGCATTGATTTCCTTGTACATTTCCTCTTTCAGGTCCTGTATACTTTTCTTCATTTCATCATGATGTCTAGCTGAGTTTTCTTGTATCTCATTCAGTTTCCTTAGTATTATCACTCGAAATTCCTTGTAAGTCATTTCAAGGGCTTCTTTGTATCTCATTCAGTTTCCTTAGTATTATCACTCGAAATTCCTTGTAAGTCATTTCAAGGGCTTCTTTTTCTATAGGATCTAGAGCTTGAGATTTATTAACTTTTGGTGGTGTACTTTCTTGATTTTTTGTTTTTTTGGTATCTTTTCTTTGATGTTTATTCAATGTGGCTGGGGGTTTCATAGTCCACCGGTTTGAGACTATAGACTAACTAAGATGTTGCTGTGGTTGCCAAGTTGGTATGGCTACCTCCATGACTGCTCTGTTGGCCTCTAGTGCCTTGTGTGTGTGGTTGCCTTGGGTCTTGGGCCTCTCTGGGGAGCCACCTCTCTGGTCAGCTTGTACTCTGCTGGGCTGCTCGATCACCAGGCGGTACTCCAGGGTGTGTGGTCTCTTCACCTTTGAATCCCCCCGGCATGGACAGACTCCAGTGTCCGCCCATAGACAGCTCTCCGGCAGGTTCTAGCAAACTTGGGAATGCTCCGACCACACTATTCCTAACCAGACATCGGTTAGGCATTTTTCTGAACTAGTGGCTGCAGAGATGGTGTCTGCCTCCTAGTAACAGGAAGTTTACAGGGGGCTGGAGCCCAGGGTGTGGTGGAGTGACAGTCAGCGGCCCACACTTCCCTGCCCTCCTGCTGCTGGCCAGGGACGCCCCACACCACCAGCCCCGCCAGAGAACCACGGAGGGAGTGGGAGGGGAGGCCGGCCTGCAGGACCCGGGAAGCCCCACGCTGGGGCAAGCATGTGGGAAGGCTCAGAGAGGAGCCGAGCCGGGTGAGGAGGACAGGCCTGGCCGAGTCAGGCCAGAGCCTTAAATGGAGGCAGCCCTGGGGCCGGTGAGTGGCCCGGTGGGGCAGGCAGAAACCGGGCAGGCAGAAGCCAGGCAGGCATCCACCCCATGAGCAGGGCCAGGCTAGGGGTCACTCACGGGGCTGGGCCGGGCTGGTTCCCTTTCTGTCTCCACATCGTTGCTGTCCCCACCACCACCACCTCGGGCTGCTCAGTCGGTACCGTGGTGCAGCTCGGGCACTCCCAGGAATCTTCTTTTATGCTGGCCCAAAACCTTCAATCCTGAATAGGGTAGCTGGCTGCCTTCAGTGTGGCCACGGCCTCCGGGATCCTGGCAGCATTTACAGCGGCCCCAGCACCATGTTCCCTGTTTTTCTATATGTCTATATACATATAAGTGTGTGCACATGTGTGTATACACTTTGCTTATCTATTTTGATTGGGGGAAAATTGCATAATTATTTTTACACTTTGCTTATCTATTTTGATTGTGGGAAAATTGCATAATTATTTAAAAAAACTGTGAATAAAAATCTGCTCTGACAGGTCCTCTCCCATCTCAGTTTTCCTAGGCAAGACCTAGTTGATAAATATTTATCCAAACTAAGCATTCATAGTGCCCACTTAAATCTCAAAATATCTCATTTTGGAGAAAAATTTAGTCACCATACCTGCTCAAAAATGTACTCAAGATCATTAAAGAGGAAGAGTTAAGTAGACGTCTTGGTCCTACTGGCAGAGGTTTAGATCTTCCTAACAAATAGAAAAAAATAATAGGAAAAGTATAGAGACAAGAAATAACAAGAATGAAAGAGGTTTGATAGTTTTGCAATGGTAGAAAACAAGACTGCTCCTGACTACTAGACCTGAGTAATGGAAAAAGAAAGTTAGACAGATGTACTATGTATAATCCTGGAGTGACCATCACTTAAGTACAAGATGCACTTTATTCTAAGGGAAACAATTGTGCATACAGAAATCAGAGTCATATGAGTACATATACACAAGGGCAGATTCAGGATTCCTTGTTGCCCATGGTTTATTTTTCTGCATTTTCTACTCCTATGAATCAAAATGGATAGCACAGGTATTGAGATTACACTGTTCTGTTAATAATGCTCCACAGGACATTTTTGATGTCCCTGTTCCTCAGGCTATAGATGAAGGGGTTCAGCATGGGGGTGACCATGGTGTACATCACTGAGGCCAGCACACTCTGTGGGAGAATGAATAACTGAACTGAGGTATACACCAAGGCTGGTTCCATAAAATAAGCAAACAACTGACAGGTGAGAGACACAGGTGGTGAAGGCTTTATATTTCCTACCTGCTGATAAGACTCTCAGGATGGAGGAAAGTATTCTAGCATAAGAGTAAAGGTTCCCTGAGACTGGAACACCACCAAAGATGGCGGCAAAAAATACATTAATATGTAATCAGTGGAGGTGTCAGAACAGGAAAGGTGGAGGTGTTGAAGAGGGTCACAGAAGACATGAGGAATTTCCACATCTGAGCAGAAGGTTAGTTGTAACACTATCAGGTGGTGAATCTGGGAGTTAAAAAGACTGAGGAGAAAAGACATCAGGACCAACAAGCCACAGGGTTGGGGGCTTATGATGACTGGGTATTGTATGGGGTAACAAATGGCCACCAACCTGTCATAGGCCATCACAACCAGGAGTAGATTTTCCAAACATCCAAAAAGGTTAAAAAAGGACACTTGAGGAGGAGATGGATTTGCTGTGTGCCTGAATGTTCACCAGCATCTTGGAGATTGTAGTGGTGCTGAAACCCACATCAGCCAAGGACAGGTTGGAGAGGAAGAAGTACATGGGCATGTAGAGGTGGGAGTCAGAGCTGATGGCCAGGATGATGAGCAGGTTCCCAAGCACTGTGATCAGGTACATGGGCAGGAACAGCCCAAAGAGGACAGGCTGTAGTTCCAGATCATCTGAAAGTCTCAGGAGGAGGAATTCTGAGACAGTCGTTAGATTCTGTGGTTTCATGTTGCTGGGACACCTTTTGATAAAGAAGAAAGTGTAAAATACACAAAAATAAAGGCACCTAACTAAGCAACTTACAAGTAAAGTGTTCACACCTGAGGGCTATACATCTAGGTACTTTCTGCAGTATCCCTCAGGTGTGAACTCTTCTTAAAACTCTTTTAAAGGCTTTTAAGATGGCGACGGGTCTGGAGCGGCCGTGCCAGGAGAGAGCGCAACCCTGAGAAGTGTGTGCTGTGATACCAGAGTACTATTTGCATTTTCAAGAGCAACAAAAAACGAATAAATCTTTCAACAAGGAACCTACAATGACAAGCAACAACAGGTTCGAGGTTTTAGGGCTGACACAAAAGAAGACTCCTGAGAGTACCCAAGCCCTGCTGCAGGTTCGAGCGAGCAGCCCGAGACAACAAAGGCCAAGTAAGTCAGCAGAGACGACACAGAAACGGAGTGGAAGGCGCCAGACGGGCCCAACTCTGCGAGCTCTGTGAGTCACCCCCAGCCCAGCCCAGCTTGCGGGGCGAAGCCCAACTGCTCCCCGCCCGCCTGGCTCCCGCATACCACACCAGGCCAGGCGCCCACAACAGAGCTGCCTCCATTTTCTCAGGTGGGGGTGGAGACGGCTGGCTCAGATCAGGCAGGCCAGCCATCTCTGTTTGGCGCGGCTCCTCACTGAGATGTGCCATTTGCTTACATTGATGCGGGGCACCCCAGGGCCTGTGGACCGGCATACAATCCCACTCTCCCCGTGGATCTCTGACGGGGCTGGTAGCGTGGGGAGCCCCCAGCCAGCGTTGGGAGGGAAGGGAAGAGGAGCCCGCCCAGATCGTCTCTCCACCACACCCTAGGCATCGGCCCCAGGTAAACTCCCTGTTTCCGGGAGGCAGATTCCATCTCTGGTGGCCTCAGTTTGGAAGAACCCCTAACTGATTTCTGGTGGGGAGAGGAGAGCCCGGAGTGCTCTGGAGCTACATTGAAGCTACTGGAGAGCTCTCCCGGAGGGCCGACCCGGGCTGGGGGGAGTCAAAGAGGAACTGTGTGCTGAGAGACCCTCCCCCGAGGTGCTCACATCCCGCAGTTGGAGAGACTAGACACCTTCTGGGCAGGGCGGGGCAGGGCACAGCTTTGATGTCTCAGCTGAAAGACAAGGATTGTAGAAGACACACCACATCCCTATTCTGAGCACACCAAGAG
>NW_007746996.1:0-338 GCF_000696425.1 Galeopterus variegatus | reverse complement strand
CAAAAGGAGGCAGAGTCTCAGAAATAAATAAATAAATAAATAAATAAATAAATAAATAAATAAATAAATAAATAAATAACAATAATTACACACCCTGCGGGAACCCTTTGCAAGGCTCAATAGCCCCATCTAGTGTACACAGAGTGTGAAAATGCCCCAGTAGCGAGGTGCAGAACACACACACCTTACGGGACTGGTAAGGTGGAGAAGACTTTCTGCAGAGGTCCAAGATCCGAGTTAAAATCCCTGCCAAAATGAACAAACACCCAAAAAGACATACCAGAAATGCAAAAAACCAAGAAAGTACACCACCAAAAGTTAATAAATCTCAAACTCTA
>NW_007746995.1:12561-12808 GCF_000696425.1 Galeopterus variegatus | reverse complement strand
GGTGGGTGAATAACAAGATGAAAGCACAGTGGGGCAGGCTGGTGAAAGCAGGAAGGCACTGGAGGTAGGGAGTCCATCAACTCCCCCTACAAGCCTACAGGGCACTGGCATAGACACGGAAGTACAAGGAGGAGAGGTAGATTTGGAGGAGATGTGATCAAACAAAAAATCTGAATTTGGTCCAGTATAAATGTTTCAAGTTTTAAGTAAAGTCAATTAATTTTGTTTGATTTCTGTAAACATAAGA
>NW_007746995.1:9121-9986 GCF_000696425.1 Galeopterus variegatus | reverse complement strand
TTGGTTGTCACTGGGCTGGATGTGTATGTTGGGGGATGTGTGGCTGAGGCTCTCATACCAACCCATCTTGGCTCAGGATTCCAGGGACTTCTGACAGGGGCTCGGTCCTTGCTGGGCTGGATGCAGGCATGGGAAGGGGGTGGGTGGCTGAGGCCCTCAGGCTCCCCTCATCCCAGCTTGGGGAGCCCGGTGGGCTTCTGGTCCTTCTAGGTTTTATAGGTGTTCTTTGGTGCTGTTAGAACTTTACTGGTCAATATCAGAACTTTGATATGTGGGGTTTTTGTGTTTTCTTTCAGTCTTGTGTTAGATTATTAGCTGTCCCCACCATTTAAACTCTGCACTGGAACTAATTTGTTGTCCTTTGCTTACTTCTAAAATGGGGAACTTCCCTGTGGGGTCCATCTGTTGAGCCCTGTGGTTGAGCCAAATTACTGCTTTGTTGCTGAGTCACTGGGGAAGGCTTTTTGTGCAGCTCAAGTTTTGATTATTGTCCTTTTAAGTATTTCCAGGTCTTGTGAGGTCCTATACACCTGGGTCCTGTGGAAACTCTGGTCTGGGCCTGAGTTCTTTCAGCAAACTGCACCCCCTACAGATCTATACTTCTGACCAGTCTCCACTGAGTGGTCCTGTGCTGATTGGAGGGAAGATCAGTTGTCCATGCTGTGCTCCAGTGTTCCCCTGTGGGCCTGTCTCCCCCAACCCCACACTCCAAACACCTCCCATGGGGCAGGCTGTGCGCCAGTCCCTTGTGCTGACTCACCGGCTGTAGTGGATTGAATTATGTACCCCCAAAACTCACTGAATCTTGAATTATGTCCCCCAAGTTTTATGTATTAGAAACTTGGCCCCCACTGTGACTGTTAAG
>NW_007746995.1:6660-7302 GCF_000696425.1 Galeopterus variegatus | reverse complement strand
CCTTTCAGTGCTGCTGAGAGTGATCAGTGGGTTCAAATATTAACAGCCTGCTCTCTCCATCAACTTTGCACCTAATGATTCATCTGTTGTTGGTTTTTGCCTAGATCACTTTACTTCATTAGCGTTTGAAAATAGTGATTATCTAATTCTATAATACATTGCAAATTTATGGAGTTTATTTATATAGAGGAAATTTTCCTCCTTCATTAATAGGACTATTTGGTTAGTCTGCAATGTAGTTTATACAGAAAAGGCAGAAAAAANCTTCTGTCTCCTTTAAAGGATCACTTTAAATTCATAAGATAGTATTTAATGGTTTTAACCTAGTGCATTCATTGTTCTTTTTGATGCTCAAATTGTCCCATTTTTGGCCAATTGGAGGTCCTCTATGTTGTCCTTTATGTCCTTTGACGGAGAGTGTGGTTTCCAATCTACCATGATACCCCAGGCTTGTATTGTGTAATTCCTACACTGACGTGGAATTAGTTTTCTTCTATGAAACCTTGGTTCCTTTTAGTTGGGGACTTGTATTAAAATGCTACAAACGGGCCTTAGGTATGCTTATTATATTAGTCAGCTCAGGGTTCACAGAAATCAAATAATAGGAATTGATTTAACTTAAAGCCAGAAACATTTATATTG
>NW_007746995.1:2461-2792 GCF_000696425.1 Galeopterus variegatus | reverse complement strand
GCCTTCTGTGTCCACACTAAATTTGTATATCTGTGTGTCTGTATGTGTGTTCAAAAGCAGTTGGAGAGTAGAAAGTAAAAAGTTTACTGTTGTAAAAAAATAAAATTACCTAGGAATCAATTTAACAAAGGAGGTGAAAGATCTCTACAATCAGAACTACAAACCACTGCTAAAAGAATTAAAAAGGACACAAAGAGATGGAAAGACATTCCATGCTTTTGGATTGGAATAATTAACATTGTGAAAATGTCCATACTACCCAAAGTGGTATACAGCAATCCCCATCAAAATACCAGTGATTTTTCACAGAGATAGAAAAAAAAAATCCTAA
>NW_007746995.1:0-602 GCF_000696425.1 Galeopterus variegatus | reverse complement strand
TTTTTTTTTTTGCAGTATATAATCACAATTTAAAAATCAATAATAATTCCTTAATATAATCAAACATTAAACATGTGTAAATTTCTCCAATTCTCTCCCCCTCCCTCTTTCTTTCTTACAGCCAATTTGTTTACATCAGGATCTAAACAAGTTCTTTTTGCTGCATTAGTTGCTATGTCAGCTGTCTCTTAAGTTTTTTTAATCTATTGGTTCCCCTTCATCTATTTTTTTCCCCTTTACCCCATAAAGTTTCCTGAGGTCTGGACTTGCTGGCTCCATCCCAGTAGTGTCATTTGACACGTTACACCATCCCCTGCATTTCCTGGTGATTGGTTGCTGGATCCTAAGGCTTAGTCTCACTCAAGTTAGATTTGGCTTCAGAGGTATATGTTCTTACTGCAGGAGGCCCATTATGTCTGATTGTCTCTCTGCGACATTAGCAGTAATTGATGATCAGCAAAGCCCCATTATTTCAATAGGGGTTTGCAAAATACCATATTCTGATTATTTAATTCCCTCTTTATTTACTAGCTGGGATACTTCACTAGACAGAAATGTTCCCTTCTCAGCTTTTTATGATTTCTCTAAGGAACAATTCATAT
>NW_007746994.1:11963-12809 GCF_000696425.1 Galeopterus variegatus | reverse complement strand
AGGCTAGATGTGGGATGAAGGATCAAGCCCCCCAGAAGAACACAATCCAATGTGCTAAGGGGCTCAGCTGCACAGAATTCTGGAGCAGGGGTCTTAAAGAAAAATGTAGCCTCTGAGCTCTTCCCCCAGGCAGGGTGACAGTGCAAGCCTTGAGGAGTTATATTTGTATTTACTCCTGTCTCTGGGAGTTTGAAGTAGGGAATATAAAATTCCTACACGCCTCTCTTGGTGCAGTGATCAGAGGTTGCTCCAACTCTAATAACACCTTCCACAGACAGGTGGAAGATGGAGCCCAGAGGGGCAAGGTGACAATGTCAATGTCCCCTCCCCAGTGCTGTGTCATATGTACCACTCCCCCAGGCTGTGGCCAAACAGAGGGGAGGAGGAGTTCACAAACCACCCACCCATTCTCTCAGTGACCATCTACTGGGTGTACACCGTGGGCACAGAGACTCGGGATGAGGCATGCTCCTGTCCCCAGGAGCACAGGCTAGTGGAGGAGCCAAAGCCACACACACAGGTGGAGGGGACAAAGCTAGGGATACCCCCAGCTGCTGTGGGCCCAGAAAGAGGGGGAGCTAAAGTGACTGGAAAGAGAGAGGGCTCCTGGAAGATGGAGCTGTTCGATGGCAAGGGGAAACAGTATGTGCAGAAGGCATGGCATGTATGTTTGGAGAACGTCTTGTTCAGGGAAAGTGCTCATAGTGTGTGGAACAGCACGAATTTCAGTATAAGATGAAATGAGGTGAGCTAGCCTGTGCAAGGGGCCTTGGATGAGATGTCGTCGAGTTTTATCTCATTCTATTTTAGACTATTTCTACTTCCTATACAAGGAGTACATGGCCA
>NW_007746994.1:5900-6435 GCF_000696425.1 Galeopterus variegatus | reverse complement strand
ACTAATCCAAACATAAAAGGAACTGATATTAAATAAACCAAAGCAGGGAACGATGACAAAGATAAGATCAGGCAGACAATATAAACAGAAATATTCACAGGCAGGGCTAAGAGTAGGAAATGCTCTTGTGGGTTCACACAGCATTTTTCCCAAAACACCTCCAAAGAGGAATTTGGGCTGCTGCTTTTGTGTGACACCACTTAGTGATGTGGTAAGGTGCAAAAGAGGACACATTCCAGAGAAAGCACCATGGACAGGAAAACAAAAGAAGGACCATAGTGAGGAAAGAAAGCCTGGCAAGAGATGCCACGCAGCCAGCCAGAGCGGGCGCCTTCTGAGGGATCCATCACTTACACAGGTCACTGTGCTCTGTGCCACTTGACCAGTCCTGGATGATTGTACAGTGAAGAGAGCTTGTGGCATTCCAAGAAAAGGTGACCTCTGCCCAAGAGGGACATGCATCCCAGAAGCTGATAGGCCAGACTAATTGGACAGTCTCCATGGATTGGCCCACACTCAAGTCACTCACGCTGAA
>NW_007746994.1:0-1076 GCF_000696425.1 Galeopterus variegatus | reverse complement strand
GTTGGACGGTGCTGCGGAGAGGCTGTGGCCCCAGTCGCAGAGGCCTTCACTCCAGGAAAGCCCTGCCTGGTACGCTTTTCCCTGGGAAGCACCTGTCCTCCCCTGTTCCCACTGCTGCCACTGCCTCTGTTCAACAGGAGAGTGAGTCGGGGTGCCCAGGCTGGGGACCCTGAGCCCTGGTCCTACACCTCTGAGCTGGCCAGTCCTGCCTCCAGCTCTGCCAGTGTTCTGTCCCATTTATTTTGCAAGAGAGTAAAATAAGACAAAGAATGTCATATCAGAGGAGAGCATCCGTCTTCCATAACACCTGAAATACGGCTATTGTACTGTCAGGCCGTGACAGCCGTCCTGAGTCTGGCGTTTGCCCTTCTCACGTCTGCCCTGTCCACCTGCTGGGGCGGCGTCAGCTGCTAGCCGTGAGCAGCAGAGAGCAAAGCTGCTTTAACTGGCTCATGAACGGATGGAGTCTTCTTCCTCCCTCCTTCCTTCTCCCCCTCTTTTCTCCCTTCCTTCCTCCTCTCACTTTCTCACTCTTCCTTCCTTACCACGGGCCATGGGACTGGGTGCTGGAGGTACAAGGTGGAATAAGATACCAACTCTGCCCTTACAAAGCTCTACAAGTCTGGCCGTGGACAGGGCGTAGGGGCCCCGCAGGAGGGAGTTGTCCATAGCACCCAGAAGGGCAGGAAGGGTCTCCGAGGCCCAGAGGAAGCAACAGTGGAGATGAGGCTCGGAAGACCGTGGCCGGGCAAGCTCCTGAGGAAAGCGGTGCAGCCCAGAGGAGAGGCACAGCCTTCGGAAGGAGCTAGGAGTAACTCAGTGTGAGTGACGTGGGCCCAAGCATATGTCTGCTGTAAAGAAAACGGGTCAGGAAGGTACAGCAAGAGATGACGGCAGAGAGTGAGTGGCCAGCCAGTGCATGTCAGGCAATTGTCAGTATTACTGATCATTACAGTAAGGACAGCAACCACTAACTAGCAGTCTAGGAAGCCTCCTAGTTTCCTGCTTGGGAGATGGGGATAGTCTTCATTCAAGATAAGGTGTTCCTCTTTCCAAAGGCCTTGTGCTACAGCCTG
>NW_007746993.1:12544-12810 GCF_000696425.1 Galeopterus variegatus | reverse complement strand
TTTTTTTTTTTTTTTTTTTTTTTTTTTGTCCTTTTTGAGACTGGCCGCACCGCGCTCAGCCAGTGTGTCCTGTTTTGGGGATGCTCCATGAGTCATCACATCCACAGGATGTCAACAGAAAACTATTCAGAAGTTGGGAAATCCAGTACAGAAAATAACACTGTATTAGTCCATTCCTGTTGCTTATAACAAAATACTTGAAACGGATTTATAAAGAAAAGTGAAATTTATTGCTTACAGTTTCTGAGGCTGGGAAGTCCAAAGTC
>NW_007746993.1:8577-10689 GCF_000696425.1 Galeopterus variegatus | reverse complement strand
TTTTTTTTTTTTTTTTGCATTTATGTGAATGATCTACTTTATCTTTAATTCAAATTATATTATGTAGAGTGCTGGAAAATGTCATGTGAGACAATGCATTTGAACAAAATTTGCTTTAGTAGGTTTTCTTCAAGTTTCATGGTTACAAATGGTATTGCATAATGTTTTATTTAATTACACTTTTATTTTACTTAGTTATATCAATTTTCTAAGCTATATGGATATGTCTTGGCACTGCACAGTATACAGACATGGGAGTGTTTTATGAGAAATGCAGTTGGATAGTTTCCTAAAATTTTCTAAATGATTCATCTATGACAGCGTAAAGGTAGCTAGATTATGATAATTCTTTTCATTCCCTGAAAATGACTATAATATTTAACTGCTGTGAAATGAAACCATAAATTATACTCTAAACGGCAAAAAAAGAAAACAAAATCTGTCAAAACACATTCAAAATTGTTAAAGACCGAAGTGGATGTGTCTGGCTAAACTAGATTGAGACCTCTTAAGCCTTTCTTAATTTTAGAAAGGAAAAAGCCAGAATTTTTAAGTCTAAACAAAATGAAAGAAAACAGTCATTAACTTAATTTTTGTGCCGTTATTTATTTTGCGCATCCATTCCTACCTTAATCTAATAAAATTATATAAAATTTTAATAGGAAGAAAGATGTTTTACTGAGAGGAAAATAAATTTTACTGAGTAGAAACTAAACTGAAAAGACTTAATAAATTAATGCTTTATTGGGATACTGTAATTAGCAATGATAATAGCAATACATAAAGCAAATTGTGAAAGTAAAGTGATTTTTCTTCTTGCTAGGCTCCAAAAATGTTTCTAAGGGCACATTAATATCATTCCTCTCTTAATGTAAGCTTGGGCATCAGCCCAGGTACCCTTTCTAAAAGCAGTAAGCACTTAACAAGGCGTCCTATAGAAATTCATTGTCAGTATTGCTCGAGGGGAACTAGGCATTCCAATGAAAAAACAAAATAGTCATTAGCAGTTTTTATAGAGATTTTTTGGGCTACTTTTACAAAAGAGCAATGAGAATCTTCACTAAATTGCTCAGGAAAATTAATCCCAAATGAAAGAGATGTATTTGCAACTTAAGACTTTAAATGGAAATGCTGATTAATAAAATTTTCTATTTAAGAAATGATTAGACAGACTCCAAGTTCAAGATGACAGAAGGAATGCATGTAAACATACCCTTTCTTGTGTGTATTCTCTTTCTCTTTCCGTATA
The DNA here is from genome assembly GCF_000696425.1 of Galeopterus variegatus. Classification (NCBI taxonomy): domain Eukaryota; kingdom Metazoa; phylum Chordata; class Mammalia; order Dermoptera; family Cynocephalidae; genus Galeopterus; species Galeopterus variegatus. The sequence goes on along the minus strand of NW_007746993.1, from coordinate 9,440 downwards.
TATGTGGGTACTTCAAAAGTTTGTGGAAAAATAGAATTAAAAGATAATATTAATCTTTTCATGAACTTTTTGCAGTACCTTCCTATTACAAATACATATATGCATCTCTTCCTGCCATGTATACATATCNGGGGCCAAGTTTCTAATACATAAAACTTGGGAGACAATTCAAGCTTCAGTGAGTTTTGCGGGAACACAATTCAATCCACTACAAACAATATAATATTTTCAAGCAATTATGAATACACTGTTATAAAGAAAAATGATTACTGATAAAAACAAGTAATTTATTCAGAAACCTTAGTGACTTGGGAGGAAATTCACACTTTTGAAGGACCAGAAGTGAAACTACTTTACTATCAATTTTTTTCATCTGAAACTCTCAAAGCATTTGAAGGAGGATAATTTCAACAAATACATTTTACACTGAAAAAAATGGTAGAAATAGTTAAAATTTTATGATCAAAAAGAGTAAATGATATAATTGAAGGAGAGCAGTGTGTTCTAGTATATAACCAAAGTGATTATTTTTGTTATATGCTGCAAATGATAACCATTTTCACTAAAAATGAAAACAGGGACATAAACTAAAGCTAGATTAGAAATTTTAAAGATTATAAGAGAATGCAATGAATAACTATATGTCAATAAATTTGAAAACATACATGAAATAACAATATCCTCAAATGATTAAAAAATAAACAAAAAAATTAGAAAACCTATGTAGAGTAATAACCACTTAATCAGGTAACTTAATGATAATGATAAATAATCACATTGCTCTGCTGATGAAAATATTAGATAGACTTCAAGGTCAAGTGTCAGAAGGGACACATGTTAAAGGAAAGATTTTTCTAACCCAT
>NW_007746993.1:2522-5716 GCF_000696425.1 Galeopterus variegatus | reverse complement strand
AAAACCTCTTGCTTTTGCATCGATCTCTGTGCCTCCTGGTCTTTGTGAAATGAGCCTTCCCATCAAGTAAGAATTGTGCATTTAGGCCGGTCTTACAGCATGATAAGTAAAACCAAAGAATGACAAAAACAGTATTAGAAATAAAAATAAAGACATAATTTGGTTGAATATATGTTAGACATTTAAAAATTATAAGAGAAAATAACACACTAATATATATATATATAAATTTGAAGGCATACATGAAATTACATTTTCTCAAAATATTAAAGTATGTCAATTAAACCAAGGCAAAAGATAAAAGACAAAAAACAAACAAAATGTATAGAAGCACTATATATTTCCCTCAGGAGATCCCAAGTCAAAGTTTTTGTTTGTTTGTTTTGCTTTGTTTTGTTTTGTTTGTTTGGGGGGTTTTTTTGGTGGCTGGCTGGTATGGGATTCAAAACCCTTGATGTTGTTGTTACAAACCAGTTTTTGAGTGTGAGTAATTTATGTAAGAGTTGATCTCCCAAAGCACTGATGGGAGGATGAGGAAGCAAGACTGTGAAGAAAGCACAGGCAACACAGGGAACATTCTCGCGGAGGTTACCGCTGGTGCATCTGGGCCTCTGTCTCCATAGAGATTTCTGGAAGGCTGTGTGGAACACTCCTCAGAACACTCCTAGCTCGGGAACAAGGAAGCTGAGGTATTCATCCACAAACTCTCATCTCTCATTTGTTGAGGTTTTCTCCTGGGGGTGTTAGTTTCTGGAACTTTTGGCCTGCTCTGCACAAAAGACAGAGTCCTCAGTCAGAGAAATCCAGGTACATGCAGTAAGCAATTGTCGGCATGCACGGTGCAGATGAGGTATGGGTACCAGCTTATGCTAGAGTTCATTGTTTTTAAAAAATGTCTTAGCAGGGTGGCTGATGGAACATGGCAATAGGGATCTCCCACCACAAGGCACCCAACCCGAGAGCCTCTCTGTCCCCATGGGCCTGGGAGTCTCTCTTCTCCCGGCCTGTTAGCACTCAAGTCTTTTCGTTTGATATTAAACTTAAGATGCAGGAAAAAATCCTTCTGGTTTTTAGTAATCAGCATAGATTTTTTAGAGGATGTGTAATATGAGCAGGGCAAAATTTCGGTGGGTAGCATGAAATAAAGAGGACTTTCCAGGTAGGGAAGAGGGCATGCATAAAATGGGTAAAAAAGTAGAGATGAGAAAGCTCAGTGTATGTTTCTGTACTAAAGAGTAACCCGGATTGAATGGAGCAGAGTTTGATTACGTGGGTGATTTGTATGGCAACAAATTTCAGTGGAATATGATTTGGAAAGATCTGGAATACGACTTTACCTAGTTAACATAGCTAATCATTTGAGATAAGGAAATAACAAAGAAAATAGTGTTTTTGGAAGTTAAATCTTTCAGTAAGGTCAAAGGTGGATTTTAGGGTAAAGAGCTTAAATCATTTATGAAGTAAATAAATATCTACAAAGTGATAAATGTCTCCATTGGGTTGGCTGCAGTGGGGAATGGAAAGAAAGAAACAACTATGAGAAGAGAATCACACGGAATTTTAGAACAGAAAGGTGTTTTGGTACACTAGTCACTTCCCCCACTGTTCTGAAGATCGGGCGAAGGAAGCAGAAAGGGGAAGTGTCTTAGCTGATATATCAGGGCTAGTTAGTAGCAGTGACAAGAACAGATTTTGATAATTTGACCCTAGGCATGAGCTATTTTTAAATTGAGAGGCTCCTTCTTCCAGTGATAAGCAAATGATTGAACTGTGGTTGGTACGTTTAGGATTTCTCTTCCCCTTTCTGGTTTGAGGCTTCAGAAAGGAAATAAGAAATAACTGCCCAACGTTCCCATCTCATGAAAAAATTTTTAGAACTCAGTAACTGGTTAGACTTGAAATCAAATGAGGACTGAAAGACAAATGTATACTTTTAAGCCCTAGTAATTGAGGAAAAAAACTGATTTTGATGAGAAAATTAAACTACTTTTGCAGAGATAATGACATTGCCTCTAGGCTTGCTGAATTTGAGGTGACAACTAGATATACGATTAAATATGATCAGCATGAAAATGGAACAAATGACCAGAAGGATTTGAGATCAATCTGCTTAGAAGTGCTGATTTTAGTCCTATATCAATTGATTTTGGATGTGGTTTTTAAGCTTGTTCTATTTCTTCAAATTTCTTTCCTGTCCTGAAAGACTTAGGATTGAATAGGACCTTCCTAGCTGTGTAACTTTGGATGGCTTGATTAATTTCTGAGACCCAGTAGCTACATAACCATACCTGTATCACATTTATAATTTTATAATTAGACAAAGTTATTCTTAAAGGAAATTTCACAGGTTAATATTTAAATGTGTGGGAAATATGTGTAGATATAATATCTAATTCCATGATATTACCAAACAAATGAGACACAACCATTGTTCTTTATCAAGCACAAATTATATAACCTTATTCTTTGGAGAATGTTTAATATCTTAAAATGATTAATTTTCAAGTTTTTCTGAATATCTGCTCTTTAAGTTTATTATGAAAAGTATTTTTTCTTCGAATTATTATATATCTCTATATTTTTTCTTTCATTTTTTTCCTTTTTAATAACTAGATTTTTCTTTTCTTTGTTATTGCAGCCTCTTGGTTATATAATTGCTACTTAATTGTTCCCAGGTACATTAAGCTTTTATTGCTATCAGTGAATTTTTATTAAGTACACACTTTGAGTAGAGAATGAATAATAGTATGTGTTTGGAAAATGCTTGCTTTCTAATACATGTAAGCAGAAGTGATTTAAAATGTAAAACAAACAAACAAAATAAAGCTTCTAATAAATACCAGACACTATACTAGCATTTTACTTAATTCAGAAAAAAAGCTTTTAAATTAAATATTATTATCCATACTTTAAGGATAAAGAAACTAAGATAGGTAAAGATTGAGTAACTTGCCAGTGTTTGTATAATTTCTAAGTGACAGAGCCCACATGTAAAAGCAAGTCTTTATTCATTCATAAATTGGAAGATTGGGAAAAATTGATTCTCCATTTCAGCATGACAACACTTGACTTGGTGCTCACCAAGCTACTCTCCACTCCCTACTGCCTTCTACTGGGCATGCTTTGCTCATTGGGTGATCTGTCTAGGCTGTCAGTGATCCCAGATAGCCCAATAAACCTTGAATAGCCCTGTT
>NW_007746993.1:1337-1833 GCF_000696425.1 Galeopterus variegatus | reverse complement strand
CCCTCTTCTACTCCAGTAATCTCATGATGAATAAGCAAGTAGGAAGAATTCAAAGAATATCTTCATTTGTGAATTACTAATAGCTGTGTAAAACTTCCAAAAGGACTATAGGGTATGATTTCTATAAATACATTGGCTCTCTAATTTAATAACTCATAGAGAACTAAGGTATTCATTCATGCAACAACAAATATTTATTTAACCCTCAGTATGAACCTTGCACTGTGCAATGTGCTGAAGATTCCTTGGAAAGCAGGTTGAGCGTGGTCTCTGCTCTCATGGAGCTCAGGTCAGTGGGGAAGAAAACAATAAACAAGTAAGCAAATAAACAAAAGTATATTACTGCAGATTATGGGAAGTGATGGAGCAGAGTGCTGTAATAAGAAATAGCATAAAAGGCTTTATTTTAGTTTGGGTAGTTATCTCGGGGGAGGTATTTCTTTTTTTTTTTTTTTTTTCCTTTTTGTCTTTTTTCGTGACTGGCAACGGATCGCAA
>NW_007746993.1:0-511 GCF_000696425.1 Galeopterus variegatus | reverse complement strand
AAGTGGCACACTGTAGCAGTGCGCCACCGGGCCGGCCCGGGGGAGGTATTTCTGAGGATATAACATTTGAGCTGAGACCTGAAAGATGAGAAGGATCCAGCCACCTGAGGGGGACAGAAAAACAGAATTCTAAGCAAGTTAATTGCAAGAGCAACATGAGGTAGGAGTTTGGAGATGCGGGGAGGGGGGTGGGATGGGCTGGGCCTGTTCTGAGAATGAATAGAAAGCTAGAACAGCTGGAGCTTCCTGAGGAAGGAGGATAAAAGGAAAGAATGAGGTAATTGGTTATCATTAATTGTTTATTTTATGTCTAATTAAAATTTTCTGGCATATTTTTAGACTGCAAGACCCCTTAATGGATTCTGTAGGCTTTCCATTGTTTAAAAGTAAAAAGACAAACACATCAATAAAAATGGACAAAAGGTGTGAACAACCACCTCACAAAAAGGATACAAGATGGTCAATAAGCACATGAAAAGATGCTCATCATCATTATTCAGCAGGGAAATGC
>NW_007746992.1:0-12810 GCF_000696425.1 Galeopterus variegatus | reverse complement strand
CAATTAAAAAATAAATTAAAAAAATATTAAGCACATATTATAATTTATGACATTTTAATAGCGTTTGACTAAGTCTGGAAGAATACACAGTCTGAAGTTACTTTACACACAACAGGTGAAATAAGAAGAATAAATTAAAGCAAAATGAAAACGATAATTATACAGCTGAAAAGATTTCATTTTTATAAATACTCTGAATTAAAACCTACCTGTTAATAACTGTAAATGAAAGACTCAAAATAGACAGCTAGAGCTATCTCATAATATGCATATGACTTAATATAGCAAGAAATGGCTGGTGAAAACAAATCTAAAAACAAATGAAAGAAATCTGACTAGAAAATTAACTATATACTGAGGGCTCATCACTTGTTCAGTACTAAAAGCTTACAGGTCTTTGTTTATTTTGGTCTCTGTCAATGCAGTTTTTATAAATTACTCTCATAATTTTAGTAGTCAATGATCATAAACAGGTATAAAAATCTCTATTTGGGGAAGTATCAAATTACAATTAAAAACAGAATGTATTAATTAATCAACATTAGGAAATAGTTTCACACTATGCTAATGAGAGACCATTTCAATATCACTTACAGGTTGACTAGAAGAAAAAATTTACATTATCCTTAAATGCAAAGAGTTGTCCTTATTCCATTACTTATCAAAGAATTACTGAGTTTTTTTTATCAAATGTTAGTCACAGTACTAGATCCTGGCGATAGGAAAAGAAATATAAAAATTAATAAGATATGATCCTTGCTACACAATAACACACAGTCCAGAGAAAAGCCTTTCTTGTTATTTTTATTATTTCAGATTCAGGATCAGTTTTCAGTTTAGGTTTTTATTGTTACTTTTTTTATGATATGTTTTCAATACACAACTACAGTACACTTAAAGCCTATGTCTAAATGTTTACATAATTATATGAATAAATAAAATTTAGTAATTCATGCTATTTTACAAACAAATATTTGTATCATGGAACTTTAATTGTAAGTAGTTTTATTGCCAAATTATATTTAAATCTTGATTTTCTCAGTATTTTCACTATTACTCGTAATTTATATTCTTCCATTCTCAAATTATAAATACTCAAGTAAATCTGTGTATACATATCATGACATATAAAGTATAAAATAAATGAAAAAGGAAAACATGCTGAGGGATTAGTGAAATGTATTTTCAAAATAGTCCCTTAATACCCTAGAGCTTATAATCTATATTAAATCATATCCAACAAACTTATTAAACCCTCACTATATATGTGTATGACATTCAAAATTGACCTATGAAATAAGTAATACTTCAATGTTAAAATAAATACAGCCTTTATAAGCAGAATTTCTAAATTAATACACTCATTTCAGTATCTCTCAATTACAAAGATACTAATTTCAAATTAACCCTAAATTGAGCTATGCTACAAATTGTGTTTCTACTTCATATTTTTTAGGAGTATCCCAATTATCACATGAAATAAACAATGTCTGTTTTCTTCCCTTCAAAAAATCAGAAAACTTTTATTTTCCAGACACAATCAAAGAATAGACTCAGTGAAGATAACAAAGGCTGTATGAATGGTCTGAGACTAGTACGTGAATGTGGCTGAGGATAAAGCAATCCTTTTAGGGAAAGGATCAAAATGATACGTATGAGAGCATAACCTCCAGTCTATTGTGGCAACACAAAAATTAAAAAGTCAATCATCCACTCATTGCACCATCAGCAGTTATGAAGGCTTTCTGTGATCCCAGAATTGTTCTAAGTACTGGAGGGACCAAGAGAAAAGTACAAGACACATTTCAACCCACAATGAGCTCACACATTAGCTGGGGAGGTTAGGCAAGTCAACAACTAGAGAAAATGTGAGACCAACCTTTATGTATGGAAATAAAGACTCAAGTGCAATATCATCGTGGCTGACTAGTCATTAGTGATCGGTGATTAGTCTGAGCAATCATTAATCTCACAACACTTGATAGACCAGATAAGTCTAAAATCAGACACTGAACACATGACATGGCTGGACTGTCCCAACTAGGAGAAAATAGAGTATCACAGGAAAAGCCTGAGCAAGGGTGTCAGCACCAGAGATAAGAGGCTTTAGGGTAGGGCAAGGACTTCCATCAAGGCTAAATGGTTGTACCTGTTATGTGAGGCCAGACAATAAAGCGCTTTGATGTTAAGATATCTGGATTTGAGAGACAATAGGGAGCCAGTAAAATTTACTAGGGACATAGCCCAATACTGAAGTATTTGGTTTCCTGATAGTTTTCATAAGTAACTCCTGAAATTAGTTTAACTGTAAAGATATGTACCTTATAAAATTATATCCATCTTGGAATAGTGGGAGAAAAATGACTTAACGCTGAAGCAAATTAGGTTAATATTTTCTGTAGGGAAAAATATATTTAAACCAAATGTTCCAGACTATTGCTTTAAACCGTGATTTAAACACTTTTGATTTCCATTACGCCAGAAGAAAGATTATGAAATTAAGACTTTCGAACCTGAGAAGATGAAGACTGAGTGAGGCTGTGAGTTCATAAATTGAATTAATTTTATCTTTATAGTTTGTAAAGTCCCTTTTACATATACAAGTTCATTTTCCCTTCACAATCACCTTTTGTGTAGTAAGCAGAGCAGATATTTTTATCTCAGTTTTTCAGCTGAGAAACGGAGATGCCAAAGTTAAATGGCTGCCAAGTCACACAGCAACCAGAACCAAAAATCTGAATTATTGTCATCCATGACAGATGAATATGTTTTTTTTTCCACAAAATTCAAAATATTAAGAGGAATTGGGTACATGTTAAAACTTGAAAGAAGCAGTTTACTTAAAATAATTTATAAGGTACTATTTTTCTTAGATATGGCCATATGGTAAGAATAATCAAGTGATTGTCAAAAAAATGATTATTAGTTCCATATGCAATAGATGGCTGTGGATAAATTGTATTGTCCCACTGGGTCAGTTTTTCAATGAGTAAAATGAAAAGGGCAGAATGGAAGATCCCCAAAGTCCTTCTACTTCAAGAATTCTATGACCTACTGTGTGTATATCACTCATTATTTCAAGAACTGGTTGAAGTTGAAAATGTCAATACTGGCTGCATCATACTACATAGACTAAGGCAGTCACAAATATATGATTAAGGAATGGATGTCAGAATAGGTAAATGAATGGAAGGCTTAGAACGAGGTACCATTTATAAGATTCACAGACTACTTAGGGTTCGTAATATACTGCTGCATTGGAGGCAGCAGATCATAGCTTCTACCAAATTCCCGAAGAGAATCATGTCTTGGAAAGAGTTAATAACTATAGTTTAGATAAAGGAATAAGTCATAGTTATTAGAGAAACTTGGGCAATCAACTCTGGCCATCTGAAACTACTGTCATAAGAGTAACTATTTTTCTTCTTAGGTTAATCCATGATACTCCCTTCCAAGATAGAAAGCTAGACTGAAGGGGCACTGTTCTGACCCAGAATGGTCTTTGCTATATTTCTTTGGCATGCAAAAGAGATAAGTCTTGAAAGCTCTTTTCCTTTAAAATGGAAAATGAGAAATTTCAAGATACTGTCTTTCCAAATAACAAACACTACCCTAGTGTAGTATCTCCCATGTGTTCACGTTTGATGATGGGAAGTAGAACCATGCTGACAACAAATGCCCTAGAATATGAATCACACCAAGTCACATACTACTTCCTTCTCAACTAAGTGGTATCATTTCCTTCTGGTTGACCAATGAAAACAGAGGATGTATATTACAGGCTGACTTATGTCCTCCTAAATTCATATGTTGAAGTCTTAACCCCCAGTACCTCAGAATGTGACTGTATTTGGAGATAGGGTCTTTAAAGATATGATTAAATTAAAAGGAGGTCATTAGGACATAGGCCCTACTCTGGTGACTGGTGTCCTTATAGGAAGAGGAGGTGAGCACACAGACAGCACAGAAGGAAGACCATGTGAAGACACAGGGAGAAAATGGCCCAGGAGAGAGAGATCTCAGAAAAAAAAATCAACCTTGTCGACACCTTGGTCTCCAACTTCTAGTCTCTAGAACTGTGAGGAAATAAACTTCTGTCGTTTAAGCCACCCAGTCTATCGTATTTTGCTATGACAGCCTCAGAAAAATAATTGTGTCAGAGCCACAGACAATGCAAAGGAGAGTGATCTCAGTCTTTTCCAGTCAATCCTTCCTTAAAATTTAGCTTCAGGCGTGCATCTATCTCTACCATACTCCACAGGGCTGAATGAAGTGCCCAAGTAGTCTAGGAGTTTATCGTACTTCCTGGGATATAAAACTAAGTTAAAGGCTTTGCAATTAAAACACCTCATTGACCAGCTATGTTGGTGAATTTACTACAGAAAATGTATCTTTTGAGGATTCAAAAAATTAAAGAGCAACTTAACAGTGGATTAATGCTAATGGCAATACTTTATCCTAAAAGAAGAAAAAAATTGCACTAAAATGAAATGTATTAAAAGTATCAGACTGGGATATAGTAATTCCCATATTCGTTATGGTAACTGAGATGCATGCTTCAGTGAGTTTAAGAGCCCTCAAACACACAATGGCTACTTGATTATTAAAAAAAAGACTCTTACGATATTTCTGAATGGTGAAAGATAAAAGATGTTTCTAATTAAAAAAAAACAAAATTTTAGTTAAATCATCTCAAACTATCATCATCATCATTTACTTCTTACAGAGAATCAATCAGCTGCTAAACAAGTGTATATTTACAAACTATCATCCATCCTTTTTCTCTCTAAATCTAAGAAAGCTGATAAACACAAATTTTCATATAGCTAATTAAAGGAAAAGTACTTGTAGGGTCTGAGAGAAAAATCACAGTTCTAGTTTTCTGATTTCATCTTTGCATACTTTAACCCCTACCAGAAGAATGAATAATTCTCAGTGTTTTAGAAATGTCAGCCCACGGCAGGTCTTTCTAGAACTGATTATTCCACAATTACATTGCTGTATTCAAAAGAGCCAAATTAATGGTAAATGAGTTATGCTGGAAGTTGTGAGTGCTCTTTATGTAACAACAAGCACTAATTAAATTACAGATATTAGAGTGTCCTGTAACATAAATTATTCAGAACACCACATACACACATAACCACCATGGTAATAAATAATGCTAATATCAAAAAACAAACTAAATCCCATTCATTGCCATTCAAATCACTCTTAAGTTGACATACAAAGATTGCAGATCAGATTATTATGAGCTAATAAATTATTTTAAATAGTAACAATAAATGCAAGGTTTTTTCTTTCATGAAAAGCAATACCATAACACATTAGGGAACAGGGAGAAAGGAATTGGACTTAGCTATATTAGGGTCCCCTAGCTTCTTGAAAAAAAATACTGCAAATTTGATAGCCTTTGTAATTGAAGCAAAGTCTTAAATAATAGTCATATGTTCATTTTTGTTCTATTTGTTAAGAGCTCAGTGATGTAGAAGGTCATTCATTTTTGACAATTAACATAAATATTTCCACTGGGAGAAATATTTTGAAAGTACATTTTTAGAAATGTACTTCAAAAAACTAGAAATGTCCTATTATCAACATATTTCATGCAATGACCATATTTTATTGAGGGAAAAAATACAAACTTACGTGTCATACACATTGAGCAACCAGTTGAGACACAAATCCACACAGAGTGGGACATTGACCAGGTCCTTATGCATTTGTTCAAGTCCATCGTAAGTTGTTGTCAAACAGTTGATGACGTCTGGAACACTAAGGAGCTGATCATTTTGGTTCAACTTGTGCTCTTTGAAAACTTCGTTTGTTGTATTCAACTCTAAGAGATCCACTAATCAGGTAAGAAAAAGGGTTATTATGCACAGTCACTACATCACGTAACAACATTGAAACAAAAACACTTCTGGTCTCAAGTGTTCAGCCTGGTTCTTCAACTTGAGAATCTATCCTTCTTAGCTAATTTCAATTTCTAAAGGAATAAATAGCATTCCCAGTCTTACATTTCCAACCTCTTCTTTTATCCACATTTTCATGCTTTTGAATCTGAACTTTGATGCTTTTCAAATCTTACCCCATTTCTGATCATTTGATCTTTGGGACATCCATTTTTCCTCCTTTCTTTTTCTGGCTTTCCCCTCCCTAAGCTCTTTTAGCTTTTACATATAGAAGGGCATAAATCTTTAAATCTACTCCGAATAGTAGAATATCTCAAATATTACATTGCTCTCCTCATGTTAATTTTTGAAAATATGCTACTCCCTGCCTTCCCATATCACTGCCAGACCAATCCTTCTTAGAGTTTTTTAACATGGACATGGGTACTTCAAAAAGTTCATGGAAAAACAGAATTAAAAGATAATATGAATCTTTCCATGAATTTTCTGAAGACCTGACCATACATCATGATATACAAAGCTTACTGAAGAGGCTCAGTTAGAAAAATGGGTTCTGTATAAAAATAATAGTTCCCCACTAGCTACTGAATCAAGTCTGATCTGTAAGGCCCTCGCAGGCTGGCTCCAAGGTTTCCTTCCCATGACACTCCGACAAATGGGCAACCTGTAGTGAGGAGGACTGGCAGAGGCTCACAGGACAGACCCCACGCCCACTGGTCTTCTCGTGTTTGCTCCCACCCTTGTCTTTGGGGTGTTGGGGACACCTGCAGTGGGCGTGGCCAGTGCTGGAGCATGCAGGGTGTGCACAGATGGGAAGGCAGAGACCCCGTGTCAAAGACATACCGGTAAGTTTTCTGAAAGGGGGAGTACGACGGCCCTAAGAGAAGGATACACCAATTTCTATGAGAGTTATTACTGCTAGGGGAGTGGAAGGAAAAATGGAAAAGGATTCCTGAGGAGGTCAGATTTGCAGCAACATGGATGAGCTTGGAGAAAATTATGTTAAGTGAAACAAGCCAGGCACAGAGGGAAAAATACCACATGTCCTCACTCATAAGTGGGAACTAAGAGCGGAAGAAGGAAAGAAAGACCACAGTGGAGTGTTGGACTCACAGATGGGAGAAAGCATACTTAGGGTTGACGGGGGCGAGGGGGCCCGGAGAAGGAGTTTGGGGATTAATTGGGTGGGGAACATGGGGAATATTTGCAACTTGTGGTAATGGGCATCCTGATACTATTGATCTGACCATCACATCCTCGGTGCAAGTGGTGAAAGTCAGCTTTGTATCCCATGAATATGCATGATCAATAAAATTAAATTTAAAAAAAAAAGAAGAAAAAAAGAAAAAGAAAATAGGTAAGATCCATGCGAAGCAAGGAATGAATTCCAGGAGGACGAGTCTGCTTGAGAAAAGGCAAGAATTCAGGCAAGTCCAGGACTCTAAGGAACGGTGGACTGCAGTGATGGTGTGCGGCTCACACCGGGGTGGTGTGTGCTTACAGCAAAGAGGACACACACAGCCTCAGGGAGGCCACAAAGGACAGGGGGACGAGTTTAGACAAAATCTTTTTTTTAATCAACCTTGAGTCATTCATTAGCTCACTGAAAACAAGGAAAAGGAAGCAAAACAGATAATCAAACTACCATGTGTCTATACATTTATTAAGTGTGGAGATGACTCTTCCAAGTGTAAATAAATGGATACAAGAAATTACAGAACCCACATTAACTTGAGGTCTGCTCATGGAAATTACTGTTTTATAAAATTCTTCCTATATCTCCTTATTTAACGTCTGAGCATTAAAAAAAGAAATAAGCTCAGTGGAACTTTTTTAAAAAATGATATAATCAACTACTTCCTCTTTGCCTGATGCAAAAACTGTCTCCTGAAAAACTGTAATGGCATATTTTGACAGTTAACTAAAATGAACAAATACTTTCTTTTGTATTTATCTATTTTTAACCATGAAATAACCACTTATTTTTGAACTTTAAAAGACATTTACGAAATGTGTCCATGCTAGCTGCTTAAACATCGTAGAATTATTCATTTTTTCAAGTTATCTACAATGGAAAAGAACTGATTCAAAATTATACAGATTAAAATGATTTCTAAAATAACTCACAGGGAAGACTTTTTTAAAAAAAGACAGAAAGAGATAAACATAAAACACATAAGACTGGATAATAGGCCAATTCATTTCCTTCAAATGTCAATGTTTGTCATTGGCAAACTTAAGCTAATAACAAAAATAACTTGCATAAGTGTCACAAGTTAGAGATGATGTCAGAAAAAAACTAAGAACCATCTAGAATTTTCACTGTCATTTTTACCCCATTTCTTGGCACTATGCACTGTTTTCAATTATAAACATCTAGAGGGCAGGAGCAAAGTTCAAATTCATTCTCCATAGTGCCTGACAAAGGGGAATGTTTAAAAACGTAGGGAAGCTACAGAACAAATTGCCCACAGATACAAAGACAATATTCAAATATTGCCAAAATGCTCTAAGTTTTCTGAATTCCAACGTTCAACATGCCAGCAACACAGAACTGCTGTTGGATCCCCCCATGGCATAAAGTGACAATAGATCCAAGTCCCAAAAGACCATTTCAGGCTGTCCTTGCATTTCTTTCAGAAAAGTCTCCCTTGTAATACACTCTGTAGCTGCAACCATAATTTGTCACCTTCTACAGAACATCATGTCTTCAATTGTCAGTGATTTACTCTGACACCTTGCCTCAGTGCCCAAGCCAAGCATACATCTCCTTGAAGTGTGTCACACTTAGGTACCTTTAAAGAACTGACTACATTTAAATCACAGAAAATTATGACTTTCTCTTTTCAAAGGGAGACAGATGACAGCACAGTCACATGGTAAGTGAAGCAAACAGCAGAATCATTTTCTAACCAATTTGCGGCCTTTTTCTTTAATCCCACTATGAGGCACAGGGGATCAAATGGAAACGCACCATCATTCTCCTGCACAAAAACGAACACTGCTGAGCACCCGGCCTTGGGCTTCTGTGACTCTTCTCCAGGCCTCGTGCTGTTGACTGTTCCTTCTCAGCACTTTTCCCACCTCCTCTTCACCAGGAACCACAGAAATACAGGCGGTGCTCAGAGTTTCACATCTGGCCTTCTACTCCAGAAGCCTGATGCCTCACTCACCTTCTTGACTCCATTACTGCTTCTCCCTGGATGACTCCAGATTCCTTTTTCTCCTTCTGATCTTCTGCCTGAACTCCTGATCCATGTTCCTATTGCTCAGTTCTCTTTCCAGAACCTTTACCATTATGCGTCCCAAATAAAGGTCTTGCCTTCTTGTTATGCTGAAATCCAGCCTGCAAATCTTGAGATATACTAACATCCTCCTTCTTTCTCCCTCCACAATTTACCAACTAACAGCTCCCCTCTCCCCCAACCCCATCACCAGTTCTCCATCAGCCAGTCTTATAAACCCAGACCCTCATCTCCCCTCCTACCACTATTAGCCTGCTCGGCCTCAGTCATCTTCCAACAAAACTACGTACTCATGCGCTTCCCTCTGCTCTGCAATCCACCTTACATATTAATCTAAGGCATACGTCCACCTCTGCCCCTATCTCCAAACTCCCACAAAACAGAAAATGGTTCTATAGCTCCCCACTCCACCATGAAAAATATTCAAGCATTAAATACAACACCGTAAGAGCTTGAGAAACAAAAAAACCTAAAGAAATCAGAAAAGGTTTTAGGAAAGAAATGACCTTCAGGTGACCTAAACTGACTTTAAGGAAATTTCTGAATATTGGACACATAGTTAAGCTACTTTATTCAGGCCCCATTACTTGATGTTCCCTGAACTCCGTCCACACCTTTGATTCTCACACGTCACTCCCTGCCTTCTTACGCCTGATTAATAGCCACGTGCCTGACTCCTGTGTGGCTTTTGTGGCCTGGCTAATACACCTGCTACTTAAGGAAACCAGCCTCCTTCTTCATGAAGAAGAGGGTCCCTCTTCCTCCTCTGACAAATGTCCCCTTTGCCTCTTTGCTATCGTGCTTATCACAAAAAGGTTTAAATCGAAATACAAAAGATTACAAACTCGTATAATACATGTGTGTGGCCTGAGGAAAATAATAGAACAAATACCTATTAATCCATCACACAGCTAAAGAAATAGAATGCTTTCAAGACCATGGAAGCCCCTTAGAAATCCTCCTTAATGATGCCCCCTCACAATCTCAAGAGTAACCACTAATCTTTGTATTTTACTTCCAGTTTTTAAAAGTATATACGTGTCCCTCAATAATATAGCATTTAGTTCTGCATGGTGTTGCACTGGATGTAAATGGAACCAAACTGTTCACATTTCTTCTACCACTTGATTTTTTTTTCACTCAACTTTATCATTCTTTACAGTTCATCAACGATATTGATGCTGATTGCTAGTTCATTTATTTTTGCTGCTGTAGCATATCACATTTATAGATAAGCCAGAATTAAACAAATTTTGCCATTGAAAAGTGCTACTCTAACTCTTCTCATAGATGTCTTCTGGTGTACTCCTATATGGCCTTCAAACTCAAATCAGGTACTCAGTTTGTCCTAAGTGGCCCCTCCTTTGTACCAGAAATTATATGAGGCTCTAAGTGGAGAAGAAAACAGGCTCGTCCCTCCCAGGAAAGCTTAGTTCATTTGAACAGAAGACAGTAAATAAGTAAATAAATAGAATATTAAATATGATGGCTTTGACACTTTGCCTTTGTGTCTAAGCCAAGCACAATGGCAAGTATCACGTAAGGAAAGAGCAGGTTCTATGAGATGGAATATCAGGAGTGAGCTACTTTATAGTGAGGACCAGCCAGAGACAGCCTCGTTAAAACACAGGTGACGATTAAACTGAGACCTAAAGGGAGAGAACGCAGCAGCCACAGGAAGAATATAAGTATAAGCACAGACAGCTAGGACCTGGGCTTTTCAGGCAGGAGAAACAGAATTCAGAGTTTGCCATTTCAATCATCAACTAGAAATGACAAGAGCCCCCGGGGAGGAGCACAGTGAAGGAGGTGACAGAAATGGGCCCAGGCAACAGCCGTTCATTCTAAGGGCACCAGGAATCTGTGGTGAGCAGGGGTGTTGTGTCCACGTGTAACATTCTCTCTCAATGGGAGCTCCTTGAGTGTGGGAACCAAGTCTCTTTACATTGTTATCTCCTGCACAATCTTGGAGTGCAACAAGACAGAACAATGACAATGTGTCCTCTACACAGGACATTATGCTGGGTGGGGATTTACACAGAATGAGAGATGACCCTGACCTAGAGCAGTTCTCTGTAGAGACAGGGCAATCCTCCTAACATTACACCGTCACACGAAGGCAAGCATATGTCGCACAGGAGAGAAACGCCGTTACAGGCAATCATAAAGTACTGGAAAAATTGGAGGCAGGTGGGATTAGCTTGTAAATGTTTCCAAAAGAGGTAAATTTTTAACAGCATTTGGGAGGAATAAAGAGTTACAGACCATTGCAGAGAAAGGGTCAGGGCATTTTAAGTAAACAGAAAGGATGGGAGAGGAAGGAGCAGATTAATCATAAACAGGTGAGCTCGCCAAGCAGCACCCAGGCCCCAGGCTGAGGGCAGAGGGGGCAGAAGGCAGCGGGAGAACTAGAGGCCAGTTGGCTCTAAGGACATCATCTCAAATGTTTAAAACCCAACACAACCCAGCACTGTTCCAATTGTGCATTGCCAAACATCATTAAGTTTAGCAGCTGGAGGGGTCTCTCTTCTGTTCCTCTCAGATGTGAGGGAATGAGCAGAAGGAAGGAGTTTTTCCTTTAGGGGTCAAAAAAACAACAAAAGAAAGCACCAAAAGCCTGGGTATGTTTATCCACCCGTAAGTGTGACTGAAAACTGGGCGCATGTTCGCAATGATACAAAGCAGGCTTCTGTCAATGGAGACTTTGTGGTTGAGTCATCTGTCCTCATTTTATAGCTCATCAGGCCTGAGAAGACCTTGCAGACCTGTCAGCAGGGGACTGGACTCACAGCGGAGCCTCTTTCAAAACTGCTGTCACCACAGACTCCCTGAGCAGACTGAACATCCCTTTTGTATGTTCATGATTTACGTCCTAATCTCTTCACGCTCAACATACTGATCACTAGCCAGAGTGTGTTGGCTTTAACTCTTTCTACTGGTAATTCTGGACACTTGCTGCAACTACCTCAACCTGCTAATCATCTTTGGGGCTCTCCATGGATCATGCAAGAGTCAAGGTCATCTCATCGTCCCTTCCATCACCTTACCTGGAGGTGTCTTTCAGCCCTTTAGACTTCTCTTCCACACGTAGCTTAAGTCTTTTTTTTTTTTTTTTTACTATAAAGCTTTGCATTGCTGTGTTTTCTCTGAATGATTCCACACCTCTCTTCCTCAACTTTCCTCATGTAGCCAGCTTAAA
This sequence comes from Galeopterus variegatus, assembly GCF_000696425.1. Taxonomy (NCBI): domain Eukaryota; kingdom Metazoa; phylum Chordata; class Mammalia; order Dermoptera; family Cynocephalidae; genus Galeopterus; species Galeopterus variegatus. Next base: position 451 of record NW_007746992.1, on the reverse strand, counting down.
ACTTAATTGCTGATTTCTATTGACTCTCAAGGAACAGATTTTTCAACCTTAACACATCATTTTTCTAAGGACAATTTTCAAAGTTTCACCGAGTTGCCTATACATATAACAACTGTTAACAAAAGGTAGAAAATAAGAACACTTGGAACTTTTCAAATTATCCTATCTTGAAAGTACAGGCAAATGTCACTTTCCATATTAACTATCTGACAAAGACTAAATGTTCTTTGGGTAGACTCAATCATTAAAACTACGAACACAAATAGAATCCAGATAGCTTAAATCAAGATTATAAGCCTTCATATTTCTACTTAATTTTAAGCTATTTGGGGGAAAAAATAATCTTTTGGTAAAATGACTATCACAGAATATCATTCTGAATATATCCACCACAGGAAAAACTTATTGATTATACTAAATGTTTCAAGACATATTTAAAAGAAAATAGAGC
>NW_007746991.1:0-12810 GCF_000696425.1 Galeopterus variegatus | reverse complement strand
AATTAATTTTAGTAATATATTTTATTTAATTCAATATATCATTTTAACAAAATTATAATTTCAACATGCAATCAGCATCAGAAATTACTAATGAGATATTTTACATTCTTTCATACTTAGTCTTGAAAATCTGGCATGTGTTTTACACCTGCAGCGCATTTCAGTTTGTGTCAACTGCGTTTTAGTGCTCACTAGCCACATGTGGCTAGTAGCTATTGTAATGGACGTGCAGGTGCAAAGGCTGCCCAGAGGTTCAGGGACAAATATAGCCCAAATAATAGGAAAAGGTGCCTGCCTTTTGAGGAACATCTTTAACCAGACTTTATCTTTTTTTTCTGCCAACCTTTGTCCTCTTTGGAATGAGACAGGACATCTAAATAGCAGATATTAAGTATATTGTGCTGGCTTAGTGCTTTGCATACTGTTAGGAGCTGAATCATGTTCCCCCTTCCCCCCAAATTTATATGATGAAGTTCTAACCCTCAGTACTTCAGAATATTACTGTATTTGGAGGTAATTAAGGTAAAAAATGAGGTTAATTGGAGTGGACCCTAATCCAATAAAAAATGAGGTTAATTGGAGTGGACCCTAATCCAATACGACTGATGTCCTTATAAGAAGAGATTAAGACACACACACACACACACACACACACACACACACACACACACACACCCAGAGGGAAAACCATGTGAAGACACAGAGAGAAGGCACCATCTACAAAATACGACTGATGTCCTTATAAGAAGAGATTAAGACACACACACACACACACACACACACACAGACACACACAGAGGGAAAACCAAGTGAAGACACAGAGAGAAGGCACCATCTACAAACCAAGGAGAGAGGCCTCAGAAGAAACCAATCCTGTTGGCGCTTTCGTCTTGGACTTCCAGCCTCCAGAGCTGTGAGAAAATAAATTTCTGCAGTTTAAGTCACCCAGTCTGTGGTATTTGAGATGGTGGCCCTAGAGAACCACATATACATAACCTCATTTTAGTTTTTGCAACAACCCTGTAACGTAGGTATTATAACCCCATTGTACAGGTAAAGAAACAGGCTTAGAGAGGTTGAGTAATCTTCCCAAGTCACAGCTGGAATGTGGCCAAAGCAGAATTTAGATTCAGGTCTGCCTTCACCTTGCTGCTGTTCCAAAGCCCTTGCCCCTATCCACTAACACGCCTACATGTTTACATCTACATCCATTTCCTTTACCAATTATTTTTTAATAGCATCAGTGTGTAAATCATAGACGTTGGCTCTCGTCATATGTGATTTTGGAAGTGTTTGTGGTCCTCAGTATTCTCACTTACAAAATGAAATGGTCACATGATCCATTGATCCAATGGCCCAATATTTACCAAAAGTCCTTTTAAATTACTCTTCTATAAGAAATTCAAAACTATAGGTGCTAGAGGGGATGAAGAATCCAACCCAGCCCAGGCCCTTAAAAAGATGGCAAGACACCAGAGGAGACAGAAGACTGTACCTCTAAAGAAAATGCATTTGAACTATAGTGTAGGGTCCCTTGAACTGGAATCTGCACCTGCTGCTTTGGGGACCAGCACAGATTTACTGATATCTACCAAATGCTGCTTCAAGGACATTACTATGCTCCATTTTCTCAGTGTGAAAACTGAGTCTCAGAGACAGGTTAAGGAGCTTGCAGATCACACAGCTGTAAGTAAGAGAAGCACCTGGGGTTTGGGCCCCAGCCTTTGAGTTCTTCCATCCCTATATCACCTTGACCATGTTGGTGTAGACAAGGCTGTGGAAAAACTTGTTTGAGTCATTGGCAGGTTCAAGGGCCATAAATGTGACTCCTAAATAAGAGGTGAGGCTCGAGTTACTCTCTCTTGGAATGGGCAGGAAGCCAGAACACTGGGCAATCTCTCAGACCTCCTCTCTCTGCGATTCCTAGATAGACCAGAGGGAAGGTTGGCCTTGAACTCCAAAATCAAGTCAAGATTCTCAGACTTACAGATAAAAGTCAAGAACTAGCAAAATGGTGATAATAAAACAAATTGAAGATGCATTGGGGACCAACTTTTTATTTTGCACTTAAGAAACTTACTATCTGCTGTCACCATCATTTCACGTAAAAAGAACATTTTTAATACACACCTAATTAAAAAGATTTTAATCTTATAATAAAGAATGGCCCTTTAAATTTAATAAATTCCATTTTATAAAAATTCTCTGCTCTTTCCTTATTTTTCCCATTTTGCTGCAGTCAAAGAAACCTTCATTACTCACTGTCAGCAGTTCGTGGGAATCCTGTCCCCAGGCCACCCCATCACGAGTCCTACGCTCAGGTCATTTTGCTGTAGTGGGAGTGAAAGTGTGGGGGTGGGAGCAAATGTTAATGGTCGGTCTTTCTTGGGCACTAAAAGTCACCCCTCAGAACCAAGAGAAAAGTGGGGCAAAGGTAGGTAAGAGTCATTTTGCACGAACAGTCTGAATTTGTGAGAAGTGTGAACTGCACATATCGTCAAGATGGGCTAATTTTACTCCTCTCAAGCACATGTTTCATACTGTGATACAAACTAATTTAGCAGAGTTGCTAATTAGACATCTTTGGAAAATCAGGCTTCTTGGATGGATAAGACTGATTTTGCAGATGCTATTCTCATCACCTACCTGCTAATGGGTACTTCCAAGGTACTTGTGAGGAGGCCGGGAGAGAGCGCTCCACCAGCAGGAAGTCTGTACAGCTCTAGGCACGTGCTCACAAGAGGCACTTTCTCCCTTTAAACACATGCTGCCTCCCATTGCAGCCATTACTTTAAAAGTTGCCTGAATGAAAGATTAACGGCATTTTGCAAGGCTCCAGAGGCCCCAGGGCTGTTACTGCCTTCTTTTTTTTTTTTTTCCTTTTTGTCTTTTTTCGTGACCGGCAACAGATTGCAACCCTCAGTGTCGCGCCCGTACCAGACCGGGTCCGGCAACGGGATCGCACCCCTCGGTGCCGCGCCCGCACCCCGCTCAGCCAGTGAGTGGCCGGTCTGTATGTGGGATCCGAACCCTCAGCAGGAGCGCCGCCGCGCTCCCAAGCAGCGCACTGTAGCAGTGCGCCACCGGGCCGGCCCTGTTACTGCCTTCTTGGAGGCAGTCTTTGTTACTGGAGAAAGTGCTCTCCATGGCTGCAGGGGCTCCACCTGCTGAAGAGGATGTGTAACCTGGGCCCAGCCCTGTGTTGACATCTAGAGCAGGAAGGGAGATGAGATTCCTAGCGTCCCCTCCAGAGTGGAACTGATAGAATATTCAGATGTAATCAAAAGGTAAACTGGGGATGGAATAACATGTCACAAAAGGATCCAATACACTTTTTGGGTCTCAGGAAAAGAAAATATTTTTGAACCTCTAGAAGGCACTGTGCTCTGTGATAGGTGCTGAGGAATCACAGATAAATTGGTCAAAGTCATGGCCCTCAAAATGTGTCCTAACTTTCAGGAGAGAGTGACAAGTAAAACAGTGGCAAGGTGAAGGTGTCACAGTGTTTGTGACAATACAAGAGGAGCTCCATCAAGCACGAGGGAGGTCGGGGTGTCTCATGGGAGAAATCACATTTAATAATGACTGACATTTACGGGTTCCTTACTGTGGCCCAGGCATCCTGCTAAGCAGTTTTATAAACACAGTTTTGCCTAATTCTCCCAACAGCATACTATTACCCCTATTTTATAGACTCGGAAGTGACAATACAAGAGGAGCTCCATCAAGCACGAGGGAGGTCGGGGTGTCTCATGGGAGAAATAACATTTAATAATGACTGACATTTACGGGTTCCTTACTGTGGCCCAGGCATCCTGCTAAACAGTTTTATAAACACAGTTTTGCCTAATTCTCCCAACAGCATACTATTACCCCTATTTTATAGACTCGGAAACAGGCTTTATTTGTGAGATTCAGCAGAGGATTATGATCCCATACTATAAGTACACATACGTGCACATACAGCATTTCAGCTGCCTGTGAGAATCTCTTACTTGTATGGGCTCCCTTTAATGTACTAGAAAGTCTTAGCACTGAGGACATATATTTTGATAAAATTTGCAAAATATTTTAGAGGCCATCAGTTAGGGCTAACATACGTGCACATACAGCATTTCAGCTGCCTGTGAGAATCTCTTACTTGTATGGGCTCCCTCTAATGTACTAGAAAGCCTTAGCACTGAGGACATATATTTTGATAAAATTTGCAAAATATTTTAGAGGCCATCAGTTAGGGCTATGGTCTCTTTCCACTCTGACTTCTCTATCGTACTTCCTTTTGTGTTGAATATGTTGAGTGGTTTTGGCAGTTTTGGCACCTGCCTAAAGGGAGGTTGTATTTTGGATACATTTATTTTGGGCTTAACGGGGTTTGTGTATATGTCTTTTAGTCTCTTCTGTGCATAGCTAAGTTATTGTTTCCTGCCCTGGTGTAGGACTGGCTGCCGGGAATGCTCCTACCACCTGGCACGCCAGCTCACTGGACGTGGTGATATGAAGTACAGGGCCCAGGTCATGAATGTAGTGAATGAGGAGGTCCTACAGCACCCCGCACAGAATGCTGTGGCTCATGGAGAAGACACCAGGTGGGAAACGGACAGGGCCAAAACTGGTCTGTGCAGAATTCTTCCAATCATGAGACCTGGAAAGATATATAATAAAGATGCAGTTTTCCCCGAAAACAGAAGTTTTCTCCTTTCAGAAAAGTGCTCATGTGCACATTAATAGACTTGTGCATAAGTTACAGATGTATTATGTACAAGCCATACACTTCTTTTATTTTTTGGGTGGAGTTTTGAAAAATAGAATTCATCAGAATTTCTGAATTTGCAAGGCCAGAGCTTGTAGCAGTACTGCAAATAATGCTTAAATTTGTGTTTGATACATCTCCATGCTGAATAATTATTATTTTTTTGACCAACTATGCAAGACAAAAGACTGAATTATATTTCTATTCACACTCTAGAAAATTGTATCACAAAATTGTCCTATGAAGAAGCAATCAGAATATGTAGCCCAAAAATGCAGGAAAAAAGTATTATAGAGATGGGTCAAGCAGACAGTTAATAAAAATATTCTTATGTTTCTGGATATTGTATTTCCAATATTTTTCAGGTATTTTGAAATTTTCTGTCTGTTGTGATATTTTCTCGTCCTCATTTGCACTTAATTTTGTATTTGTTACTTCGTATTCTTTTTCTTAATGGGGGCCCACAAACGGACATACATTTCAGGCCCATCTGTGCTAGTTGGGGGAAGGTGTCCTTCCTGTGTATATTGTCTGTGCAACTGGCACATTGAATTGTCCTGATCCTCCTCCCTATCCCCAACTCCTTTGAAAAAATCAGCCCAACACTAACAATTCCAATTTACATTTCTTCCTTAAGACTAGCAGCTTCTGAATGAACATCCCCCCAATGGTAAGCAACAGATCTGGCACACACTGTCCAGACACAAGGAATCAGTGAGTCAGCTGGAGGATCCAAGTGCTTTCTCTATCACCCCTGCCGTCCACCCCACCCCTGTGAGTGGAGGTGCCATGTGCTCCCACACAAAAAGGTTTTCATGCAACACTTTGAGCGCAGCCCCTACTTGGGCATTTGGATGATTGCTCCTGGGTAGGAGGGAGAGAAAGTAAGAGTCCCCCTTTGGCCTTGGTGATGCCCCGGGTCAGTTTGGTTTAGCAGAGGTGGATTAAGGTCCTACTGTGCCAGGCACTCACCAAGATTTAGGAATAAAGAGATGAGTCATGAACCCAAAGTTGACAGTCTGGTAGGAGAAGCTCATGTTCTTATACTGTGACAGAGAGCTGAGCCCAGAGGAGAGCTCTGATCCCAACCTGAAAGGTCAAGGAAGTCCTCCTGGGAGAACTTAAAATGGAGCTGGGTCCTAGAGGCCGAGTCAGCAGTATCCATTGGGGAAAGGCAGCCACTGTGTAGCTCACACACATCTTCTCCTAGTTAATCAATCAATCACTAATCTAGGTGCTGCTGGGAAGGGATTTTGCAGATGTGATTACAGGCCCTAATCAGCTCATCTTAAATTAAGCAAAAGGGAGATTATACTGGGTGGGTCTGACCTAATCAAGTAAGCACTTTAAAAGAAGGCTTAGATCTTCCCTGAGCTCAGAGACTCCAAAAAGCCACGGGGTGTGCAAGTCTTCCTCCAAACCTCCCTCCCCTGTACCTTCCTTCCTGCCACCTGTGACCAACAAGCTCCAGCTCACGCCTGTGCGAGTCCAGCCTGCTCATTATCTCTGCTTCCTGACTGCCTGCCCTGTAGACTTTGGCTTTCTTAGGCAGCCGCCACAGTGTCATAAGCTGACTTATTACAATAAATCACACACACACGTGTTTAAGGTATATAACACCTATTATCTATCTGTCATCTATCTTTTACTTGGTTCTGCTTCTCTTATTGAACCTTGACTGATGACAGATGATGATATTGATGATGATGATATGATACTAATCATATCAGCAACTCGTATTGATTGAGAATTTATCATGTACCAGCCATGACGTCTGACACCTTTCGGAAATTATTCTCACTTATTTTTTCAATGACCCCCTGTCATAGAGGCTACTATTATCCCTTTTTATAAATGAGGAAACTGAGGCACAGAAAAGTGACCAACGTGTCACATGGTCAGTCAACACATCTCCCCTGTGCCTGTGCCCTTGACAGTATGCAGCACGCAGCATGGGCCATGGCACAGCCTGTGACCCCATGCTATGAGGGAAACAGTCATTTGGATGTTTAACATCAGAGTGATAGGCAACGAGATGGGAGAAACCATAAGGATTTAGGTCGAAATCATAGCCACCCTGTGTGCCAGCCTGTTTTCCTCCATGGGTAAAGCAGGTGGGCATGAGCCCTCATAAACAGAACAGAGAACATATGATGTCAGAGGAGGGAGGCACTCCGAGATCGCTAGTTCATCACCCACAGGACACATGAGCAAACGGAGGCCCTGCAGAGGTGTGGAGAAGCAGCAGGTATAAACGGGCTGTCAGGGTAGCAACGTCACATGGCATAGATTCCTTCTGCTGCATGAGCCTCACCATGACCCTGCACTCCATGGGGCAGGAGGACTCTTACACAGAGATCTTGTCATGTCAGAAATTAGGCAACCTCGAATGGGTTTCCACAAGGTCTGCCCTCTAAAAAAAATTCAGTAGTATAGCCAAGGGTTAGTATGAGATTTGGGGAGGAGACAACTTTGATGCTTTAACCTTTGACATTTCACAGGCAGGAAGGAGTGAGTCTCCAAACTTTGAATATAACAACACAGTTACCCCAAGGCTGAGGAGATGGCTTTGTGCTTTGGCTCCAGATGTACTGCTGATTATGTCACAAGCAAAGAAAACATCATGGCACCCATGTAGGTAATAGTAATATTTCAAATGGTAAAAATAATAGTAATAATAATCATCCTTTATATCTTTAAAGTGCTTTATAGTTTACAAGTGGCTTTTTACATATTTGAATGTTTAGTAGGACATCTTCTGTAGCTACTATTATTCCCACTTCACAAATGGGGGAACTGAGGGTCATTAGGGATCGGTCCTAGGTCACACAGCGAGTAGTGGTAGAGCTGGTCTTGGCCTTCAGATCCCACTTGACCCTATCCTCCACTGTCCTATGCTGCTTCCAAGTGCCCGAGACATGTCTCTGGGTAAAGATGATAGTCTCCCATTCCTTCCATTCTTTTGCTTTGGGAACACCAGAAAATGTAGTCATTTCTCCTTGAGGGGCAGGGGGTGGAGGGGAGGGGTGGGAAGCAGCTGGAGAGCCATCTGACATTCAGGCCAAGGGAAGATGATGAGTTTGCATCAGTGGCCTTCAACATACAGAGGTTAATTACACTCAACCCAGGAAGTGGGCATTTATGGGCTGCCAGTTAGAAGAAAATATTTTGAAGTCAAAATTTGAAAAAATGTCACAACTGGCATTTTGAATTCTACATATCTGTGTGTTTTGTAATGCCTTCTAGTTTTTGTTTAGAGAAAAGAAAATACCTGTCTTTGAAAATCACAGTGGTTTAGGAAACGCTCATGCCATGGTTCAGTTTTGAACTCTGCAGGTGCCGTGGGTCAATTGCTTGAAGTGTTACACACAGAGGGAAAAGAGCTCCATTAGGAGCTTTGCACAATGTGGGGAAAAGAACACAGGCTCAAGAACTTGATGAGAGGTCCTCCCGTTCCCAGCTCTGTGACCTTCGGCAAATTCATCTCCATGCAACTGTTTTTCATCATCTGTAATAAACTCTCCAAGTTATTGTGGGGATTAAATGAGATAATGTACATTCATTAACAGCCCAGAACAGGACTTTGACTAGAGGAAATATTTTAGTCCTACCCATGGCCTTCAAAGCAATTAGCAAAATGCTTTCCAAACAATTCACATCAGATGACAATTTGTGGAAAGAATGAATAAAAAAATAAGGGGCATCTTTAACTGAAATGTTAAGGCTATTACCCTGACATTGACCCCAAAATCTTTCCAGCGTGTTTTACACTTTTTGCTGGGTAAGTAATATCTACAATGATTCATGGGTTTTCTAATCAAATAGCCATGCACATATACCATTAGTTTATAGGGGCAGAAATGACAAATACTTGCAAAGCACTTTTAAAATTTCTCATTGGCATTATTTCATTTTATTCTGATAATAATGCAATGAACTGCTGACAATATCACTACAGCTGCCACTATACTAAGTGCTGTGTGTACTTCATTCCTGGTGAACCCCGTGGTGTTGGCTATTGAGAGCATTTTACATATTGGAAAACCAAGGCTAACAGGGTAAAAAAGAAATGTGCCTCCGAGTCACATAACTAGCAAGTGGCAGAACCAGGATTCAAACCTGGGCCAGCCTGATACCAAAGCCACTGTCACAAAGCAAGTGTTTTCATCTCATTATATAGATGAAGAAATACACTAAGAGAAATTGTGAGACTTGCTCACAATTTCCTATCTCGGAAGGAGTAGAATCTGGACCCAAATCCATGTACTCTTGCTCCAAATTCTAGGCTGCTTATACCATATAACTGTCTCCCAATCCAGTGATGGCAAAAAGAAGACGTGGTCAGCCTGCCTTCATGGAAAGCTTCTGTCTGCCAAGCCTGCGCTAGCATCTAACATACTTCATCATCGGAACTGCCTGAAACACAATGATATATGTGTCCATAAAAAGATGCTTGAGGGTTCAGTCTCCAAAATGTTAATGGCAATTATCTCAAGGTGGTGTAGCAGGACTTCAGATGATCATAAGGATGATTTTCTTCCACATAGTTGTACCTATGGTTTGATTTTTTTAAAACAAAGACAGTGTGACTTAAAAGCATACACTTTGTAATTGCCCTTTATTGTAGGTATTATTTAGATGCTTGAGGGTTCAGTCTCCAAAATGTTAATGGCAATTATCTCAAGGTGGTGTAGCAGGATTTCAGATGATCATAAGGATGATTTTCTTCCACATAGTTGTACCTATGGTTTGATTTTTTAAAACAAAGACAGTGTGACTTAAAAGCATACACTTTGTAATTGCCCTTTATTGTAGGTATTTATTTTCCCTGCTTTCCAGCTGAGGAAACAGAGGCTGAGAGGGAAGGTAAGTGGTGTGTTCAAGGTTGACTGCAGAGCTCAGCTCATCCACTCCCCAGAACAACCTCCTGGGAGCCCTGATTCGCCCAGAGCAGGAGTGTGATGATCTGGGTGATTTTACAATCTCTTCCCTGACAAGAGGCATGCCTTCTTTGACTCTGAATTAGTGCCTCGATTTACATGGCAGTAACCCCTACAGCATTTGGGACTTCCTACAGCAAGAACAGTCTCAATAGTTCAAGGGTCTGTTTCCCAAATGCTGAGGTGTAGTTGGTCAGGTGTATTGTGTGTTATCAATGCTCCTCGGGCTGTAAAGCGCCTGGCATGACCTCACATTCTTCACTGGTCATTTCCTGGGAAGGCAGAGGTGATGATGACGCTCGGGGGACCATTGGTGAATGGGCGATCATGTTGAATGTATGAATTCTGTGTTGGGGGTGGTGTACACCCCATTTCAAATGCTGTGGGTGAGGGGTAAAGAGGTACGTGACTACCTCTTAGATCTTTTGGTTTTGAAAATGTCCTAAACGCAAGTTTGGGAAGTGCTAATTTATATGATTCAATAGAAAATTCATGGTGAAATATGGCATCTGCCAGGCTGTACTAGGTGAGCACTCAGAGGGCATTAAATTCCAGCCTTGTCCACAGAGGCAAACAGGCCTTCTATAATAGTAATAGCCAGAGCCATTGGTGGAGCATATTCATTGAAATGTGAAAATCAGCTCGTTGTTACCTTGCAGCTTTTCATGACCTGGAGGTAGCAGGGTTTGGTGGAGAAAACACCAGGACTAGGAGCTGGTTCTAGTCCTTCCTGCCTCTAACAAACTGTGTATTCTGAATAAGACACTTGACCCTCTGGGCTTCTCATATATAAGATAAGGAAATGAACCAGATCATCTGAAAAATGCACAGGTACACTGGAATTCAGTTCAATTTTGCAAATATTTATGGGGTACCCACTGCGTCCAGCACTGTACCATGGTGATCAGGGAGCAGCTGAGATGACAGGGGCTTGGCTCAGTGGTACCACCATGTACCCCTCTACATTACGCAGGACACACAAAGACCTCTGTAATAAACATGCTGCACACTGCCCAGATGTCTCTTTAGGTCTGAGGCACTCATTCATCCAGTTAAGGAGGCAGCCTCACCTGATGTCACTTGCCTACCCAGTGACTGGCTGATGCTGGTGTCCAAAGACCTGACTTTTCCCTTTGGTCAGGGACATCCTTGAAGCACTCCTCATGGGAAAGCTGAGGGTAACTGCAGGCCAGTTTAGCTTCTCTTTCTGCCTCTTCCTGCTCTGCTTGTTCCTTTACAGGCATTCTTCCAGAGAGCACTCCTCCCCAAGCCACGGGCATGTACGTCTCTGTCTCAGAGTCTGTTTCCTGGGTGAAACTTAAACATTGACATGGAATCCCATGGCCTTTGGAAAGGAGTGTCTCCCCCAGTGTCAACTGTCCTCTGCTCCCATCCCTACTGTCCACTGAATCCATGTCCACTGATAGCGGATCTGAACATACCTGGTGCCCATCCTAGTTCCCGGGATGCAGGCACAGAAATACCTTGTGTGATTTCAGGGGAGTGGATTTGATGATCCATGCTCTGGGAGACAGTGCTTATAAATATGGCCCAGGGGACTGGTTAATGTTTAGCTTTGAAAGGGAAGCTAAGAAAGCTGAAGTTCTTGCTTCCTTAATGTCAAAAACCTTCAACTGGTAGCACTTCATTTTTATGGCAGTGAACTCCTTGAGGCCAGACTTAAACTGGAAGCCCCACTCTTCCCCTTGAAGTTAAAAAAAAAAAAAAAAGCCTGAGTTGAGCACATGGTAGAAGCTCACAAATATTTATCGAACCTGGGAGAATTCTAGTAGACTATCAGAGCTATAAGATGAGGCTCTGTGAGGGGTTGGCTGGCTGTGGCTTTGCTCCAAAAATCTCCATGATCACTAGGGCATGTCTGACTCAATAGGTGGAACACACCATTGCAGTAGATTCTCCCTGCCTCTCACTCAGAAAACCATGATTGTGTCAGAGGACAGTCTCCTCCACCTTCCTTCTAAACCACCAACATGTTTAGTTCGTACTCCAAGAAGATCCCCGTGGAGTTCAAAGCTCTACACTCTCTAGGAAACACTGTACACACTGGAACACCACAGTGTAGAAAGCACATGATGCTGAGAACATCTGACTCAGATCCCAGATCTAGTACTTGCTGGTCCTTGGACAAATCACTTGCCTCTCAGAGTTCTAGTTTGCTTATTCATAAAATAAGGCTAATCCTTAACTTTGGGGAATTTTGTTAGAATTAGAAATAATATTACATGCTTAACAGCAGTTTGGTCTTCAAAGCTGGTTACTATTATTAGTAATAGTAGTATCTGGATAATACTGATATTACAAAGAAAATGAACATAGCTAAACTCTATAATGCACAGGCTAAAACTGGACTAAATGCTGACTCTATGTGATTGTCAACTTTAAATATTATGTAAAAACAGACACTCACACATATACTCCCACGATCCATCTGATACCAGGAAAGGATGCTGCCAGAATCATTAGTGCTTCTTCCCTTTAGTTGTTGGGCTTCACCCGCAGCAGGGCCAATGCTTGGCTTGAGCTGCAAGCATGGAGCAAGAGAAAAAGGTGCCTTTGACACATGGGGAAACTCGGAGCTGGCAGGGGATTACGGGATGGAAACCCTGAGCTCCAGGCTTAGCTCAGTCATGCACTAAGGGTGTGACCTTGGGTAAATCATTTAATCTCCTGAGCCTCGTTTCCTTACTCATCCATTCATTCAACCGACATTTCATTCATTCAACTGACATTTATTGTGCACAGATTACTCAAGTATGGTGCCTCCTTTATGCAAGAACAGAGCAGTGGGTGAGCCAGAAGTAAGCTAAGTGGAAATGCTGACACATTAGGTACATGTCACAGGGCATGCAGATCCAAGAGAGAGCCACGAGAGTGGGGCCCTTTTTTTCTCACTCAGGGCTATAGCCCCCACACTTGGCACAGCACCCCACACATCAAAATGCTCAACAAATGAATGAATGAGAAATTCTGCCGCATAGACCAGGGAAAGTTTTAGAGTGGAGGTAGCATTTGAGCTGGGTCTTAAATGATGAACAAGGGGGTTTTAAGATGGCGACGGGTCTGGAGCGGCCGTGCCAGGAGACAGCGCAACCCTGAGAA
>NW_007746990.1:16070-16311 GCF_000696425.1 Galeopterus variegatus | reverse complement strand
ACTAAAAAGTTATAGTAACCAAGAAAATATGGTACTGGCATAAAAACAGACACATAGACCATGGGACAGATTAGAGAGCTCAGACCTGAACATAATCCCTTCATCTACATACAGTGCACAATTAGAATCAAATTAGTCTAAATCATTATTGTTTGTTCTTCCTACTTTGATACTGACTCTTCTTGCTCATAATTACTGCAGAATAAATATCAAGATAACAATATGGGGGAAGATCCTATGT
>NW_007746990.1:12605-12811 GCF_000696425.1 Galeopterus variegatus | reverse complement strand
AGCTTCTAATCTGGAAGGGGGAAGAAGATAAGTACAAATAAATATAATATACAGCAGCTTGGGATTAGTATCATAAGAAAGATACAAAGATGATAAAATAAAACTTCTGGAATAATAAAAAATTAGTGATGATAAAGACCTTTAAGTAGGGAAATAAAGAAAAGCATTATGGGGAAAAATGGCATTTGAACAGTCTTGAAAGACAG
>NW_007746990.1:10177-10465 GCF_000696425.1 Galeopterus variegatus | reverse complement strand
TGCTTAAGTAATGTATATTACTTAATATATTTAACTGAGATATAAATAGTCAAACTAAAACTTTATTTGCTGAGCCTATTGCATTGTAAGTTGGGTTTGGAATAAGAAATTAATACATTTAAAGGCTAACTTTGTGTTATACATTAGCCAGATACTGTCATAGATTATCTCTGCTCAAAAATAACAGGCTTACAAAATGAGTTTGACTTTACCTAATTCTATCATGATCACAGTAAGGGAGAGATTTAGAAGAAGGCAAAAGTTTGTTTCTGTGCAGCAAGCTATCTA
>NW_007746990.1:7676-8163 GCF_000696425.1 Galeopterus variegatus | reverse complement strand
GGGATCAATAAAATTATAACTACTTCATTTTGTTTGTTTAGTTGGTTGGTTACAAATAAAATGAGAAAAATATATTTTCTGATGATGGTTCTTACCATGTTTGGTTTTATTATTTTGGTAATGTGGTCATTCCTGATAAATAAACCTTTAAAATCGATTTACCAAAATTTCCATGGGACAATAAAACATTCCAGCCTAATGACAGCCATATGTAAAGGTTTTTTTTATGCATTACCTCTTCCTAAATCCCTGAACAGCAGATGCTAATTCCAGGTATANAATGGAAGTGTTTGGCTTCTCTTTTGCACTTAAACTGTATGTTAACTAAGGAATGTACATATTTGGTTGTTTTCTAGATAGTTTTCATATGATTCATCTGTGATAAAAATTCCTATATTCCTTTTGATAATTTAAATTTACAATTCTGGGATCAATAAAATTATAACTACTTCATTTTGTTTGTTTAGTTGGTTGGTTACAAATAAAA
>NW_007746990.1:4826-5496 GCF_000696425.1 Galeopterus variegatus | reverse complement strand
AACTCCCTACCTTGGATTACTAAGTCAATATGTTTGTTGCAGCCACTAACTTTTCTTTCTTACTTTCTTTTTTTTTTTATTGCTTTTTTATTTTATTGCTTTTTTATTTTATTTTATTTTATTTACATTCTAGGATGTTGCAGAGCAGTTGGGAGGGAGGGGCAAAAGGGAAAGTGGAAGGAAATGTGGTGGAAAAAGGAGGAAGGAAGAGGGGCAGGATTGAGGCNAAGGGAAAGTGGAAGGAAATGTGGTGGAAAAAGGAGGAAGGAAGAGGGGCAGGATTGAGGCCTATAGCACCCACCTCATTGCCACAGGGGAGATCTGGGGGCTTCCAGTGGTGGCTTGGCCAGGGGGTTGTGGCAAAAGCCCTCCACCACCCCAGCTTGGGAACCTGGGACCCTTCTTGCTGCAGTTTGGTGGTCATCGCTGGGCTGGTTGCACATGTTGGGGAGGCATGGCCAAGGCTGGGGTGCTTCCTGCAGCAGCTTGGTGGTCATCACTGGGCTGTGCAGCCACTAACTTTTCAATGGTCTCTTCCTACAACCCCAAACACTATTATTGGTTCACAACCCTTTCCATTTGGTCCTAAATTATTTAACCAAACACTGCAACATATATACCATATTTTTTTTCAAAGTCAAACTGCACCCCAGAAAGAGAGAGAAGAAGA
>NW_007746990.1:2528-2735 GCF_000696425.1 Galeopterus variegatus | reverse complement strand
GTTTTAGTTACTACTTATGAAAACCCAAAGAAGTCAGGGCAGTATTACAGTATCTCCAGTTTACTAAAGATGAAACAGGCATGAAGAGTAATTTCTTACTTGGAGGTAGTATCTGATCCCAGGCAGCATCCTAAAGAGCCCACACTCTTTACTGCTATAGAGGAAAAGGGCCAACACTCTGGAATCAAGTAGACTGGTTTCAAATCT
>NW_007746990.1:0-420 GCF_000696425.1 Galeopterus variegatus | reverse complement strand
CAATCAATTGAACCTCCAATGAATCATCCCAAATAGGAATGTTTCCCCCAGGGACCTCCCATCTGCCTGTGCCTCTCTCTTCCCTAAGACTCCTGCTTACCACAAATACAAGAATCAATTTTCATTAAAAGAGAATTTGAACTATTATGGCTTGGATACCTACCCTTTATTTATCTGTTTTATGTAACAACATATTTCAAATGCTCATCTTTTTTAAAGAACATAAGCCATTTATCTATCAGAACATATACTTTTAGTTATTTTAATAAGAACAGAACCATGTTTTAAATTATAATTCAACTTCCTCCAAAGAGACAAAGAATCTAGAATTTGAGTTGGAATAAATAAAAATTACTTTTTATTAAATAGTTCAGTCACTCTACATTTTACCCACTTTAAGCATTAGAAGCAAAAAGGAAA
>NW_007746989.1:0-12812 GCF_000696425.1 Galeopterus variegatus | reverse complement strand
CAACACGTAGCTGATGATCACCAGAGACGGGGACAAGGACAATACAGATGTACAGAACTAAACCGATAGAAAACAGATTTTACAATTAGAATACTATATAGAACTAAATGGCAGACTTGGGGTCCTTGGGGGGAAGCTACACTGTGAGAATGAGAGGGTTCAATGATGACCCCAGGATTTCTAGCTTGAAAGATGGATGATGCTATTGAGATAATAAGAGAGCAGGAGGCAAACGTTTGGAAAAATACAGATGAGTTCAGTTTGGGCTGTGCCGACCGAGATATGTAAGAGGCAGGACGTGGGAATATTCACATGTTGGGTTTGGAGAGAGTCAGTGCTGAAGACTTTTTAGGAGTCCTCAGTGTATGGTATCTAGGTGATAGTTGAAACTTAGGAAAATAGAAGACTGCTCAAAAAAGAGCATTTAGTAAGCAAGGTTATAGTAAACCCAGTACCAGCAACGTTTAAATTATAAAGAAAGAATAGAGGCAGCAAGCAACACCAGAAAAGGCCTAAAGACAATAATATCTTGGAATTCAAGGGAGAAGAGATTTTTGAGAAGGAGATTTTCAAGGCACCAAAAAAGTAAAATACTGTATAGAATCACTGGGCAGTGCCCTTTGAGCTGAGAGGGCATCTAAAGGAACATTCCACTAAACTGTAAGCTGCATGAGGGTAGGAACTGTATCTATTCTACCCACTGTGGGACAGCATAGTGCCTGGCCTAAAAAGGGACTCAATATGTTTAGTGAATGCAGAAATTAATTTGACCCGGCTTGTAACAATTACCAGAGCCTGAACCAAAAACACATATCAGTTGGTTGAAATAAATTCCCTTCTTTGGTCTCTGTAGTGAAGAGAAGCCCCCTCTTGTCCTTTGAAATGGACTTTCTAATGATGTCTCCTAGTCCTGTTTTCTCCATCTGATTTTACTATTTTATTTATGTTTGGAGGAAAGATGTTCTTCCACTCAGATGGCTGTACTTCAAAGCACCCCATTAGTACTGGCCCACATTGCTAAGAATGTGAGATTGTTTGAATCTTTATATTCCAGAGAATGAGAGTAAAATGAAAATATCGGAAATAATTTAACATAGAAAGAAATGGAACCCTGAAGGGATTTTAAATTCATTCTTCCTTCCTCTAATGAGTTCACTGTTTCTTCTAAACAGACTGGAATCTCTGTTAGTAAGTTATTTTTTTAAAAACGTGTCATATAACAAGCAGCTTAAATATCTTGTGGTTTAATGACAATCTTCTCTAGAGTTAGTTCAATTTTTGAAAAACTCCTTCAAGTAAAATGTGAAGCAATGAATATGATATTTTAGAGATAGTTCATGCTGCCTAAGTCAAATAATCAAAATACAGGTTTTCAAAAAATTTGGTCTATCTAGGATTTTATGTTGAGCATATTAAACGATCTTTAATATGGTCATTAATTTTTCCACTCATGTACAGATCACAGTAAACATTTTGAAAAAAGGTCCCGAGTCATTTTTTTTGTTACATTTCCCCCAGTAATTATGTATGGATAAATATTTCTACAGTTTGAATCAAATAGAGATATGAAAGGATGAATAAATTCATTTTGAGGAAGAAATGACCATGGATATCGTTCCGGTGTGACAGGATCTTTTTTGACCATGGGTATCGTTCCGGTGTGACAGGATCTTTTTTGGACACTTGCCATTTTCTCTAAGTCCATTCTCTGTCTTGAGGTATGCCCAAGTTTGGGAAGTAAAGTCAGCCAGATTTCTGAATATTTGAGTATGTGTGCTTCTTGCTTTACAACTCAAATTCATAAAAACACTGGTTGCTGATTACTCTGGGTTAGATGAGCAGGGGATATATTTTTAGCAATATGAAACTTTACAGCTAATGTGAAACCCTGGAAAAGTCATAGAAGGAGCCTGCGAGTTTTCCAAAATAAGCTTTTAGTGTTTAGAATTGTTTTTTGCTTTTTCTGTCTTCCAAAAACTCAATTCTGTAGACAACTTCAGCTCATCCCACTTGGAAGTTTGGCAGTATTGTTTGTAGCAAGATTCCAGCTGGCCCAATGTAGCACAGAATGAAGTACTAATCTATTAAAAATAAACTGAAGACTAGGATAGCCCACTTTCCTTCCATCAGTGTAAAAGGGAGGTCTTTGGAAAGAGGAAAAAGGATACAGTAAGAATGTGCATCTTTTGAAGAAAAAAGAATGAATGGGGAAAGAAACTCTTTCTCTTAGCTCTAGCAGATCTCTCAATCATTTCTTAACACCTGCTAGTCTCCTCTTCTTGGGTAAACTGCATAGTTAGGCAAAAACTGATTAAACACTTTAGTGTTGTGATCGGTACCATTTCTTTGGGAACTGTGTTACATTCAGTATAGAATTTCTTTTCCACTATGCTATTGAGGAAAAAAAAATCTCTACTTTTCATATTCCCTCTGCTTCTGTGACAATGCTCTTTAGACTTGAGTTATAGCATTCTCTCAACTGTTTGGTGATGACATTATACAAGGGACACCATACTAAAAATAAATGGCATTTAATTTGAATTCCAACTTTTCTTGTGCTTGTTTTCTAATGGTGGGGCTGCTTATCTTGCTCTTCAAACAGTAATGTGGTTCCTGTCATCTCACACACTAGGAAAAAATGAGTATAGACTCAAAGATTTTTCTTTTTCTATTTAGCAACCTGAGAAATGTCATTCCAAGCTAAATATGATTCAGCTCCAATCCTTACAATATTACTTAAAGCTCTACTCCAATGGAAATGTCTATGGTGATGTCAGTGCCAAACTTTAAAATTTATAGAGTAGATTCTTGACTTTTCAAAATAAAAATCTTCTTCAGCCATAGAGAAAAAAACATATAGTAAAGTCAACAAATATTTATTGAATGACTATTTTGCACAAGGCAATGTATTAAGAAGCAGTAAGTGCATTAAGATAGCTAAGACACATTCTTGTTCTTAGGAATCTAAAATCTATACTGGAAGATATCACGTAAAAGTATGAGCTTATAAACAACAGTCCAAGACTTACATGACACTTCACAAGATATAAATGACAGTTTAAAGTAAGTGTGGAAGAGCCATCATAAGTCAGTACATTATTAATTTCAAAATGAGTCACGGAGACAGTAGGTACCATCTGAGTTGGAAGTAAAAGGCAATTACTTCTTTTTGGGAAGGGCTGGAAAATATTAATGGAAAAGACTAGAAACTGGATATCAAGGAATAAAAGGGATTTGTATTGGCAGAGAAACATTGAAGAGAACATTCTGGAAGTGGCAATGGTGGAAGCTGAAGGGTAGAGGTCAGAAAGCACTTCAGGCCATTCTGACTGCCTGTCTTCTGCTCTTACCACCTGCGTACTTCTTTATGTTGGTAATGAAGAAATAGTGAATATGTCTTTATTTAGCAAAGGTTTCAATATTTTTCAGTATAACCAGATATACCAGAACCAAAATAAATTGTTCCAAAATAGCAAGGTGCGTAAAATAACAAAACCACTGGTTGCCATTAAAGTTGCCTTAATTATAGCCATTAGTTGCGCAGTATAAGAAATAGGTACATTTAGAGCAAAGAAAGCAGCCCTAATTCAGAATGACCTGGTATATGTTGCCTATAATACCTGCTCACTCTTCCTACCACCACCTCCATGAAATGTCATAACTGCCTGTAACCAGGCACAGGTTAGGCATCGATTTGGTAGAAAGCCAAGTCAGTTGCAAGCAAGTGCATGTGAATTTACATGTGGAAAAGCCAATGATTCCTACACTCATGGTGCTTCTCAAAGTTTTATGTGAATACAAATCACTAGAGGAACTTGTTAAAATACAGATTTTTTTTTTCAGTAGCTCTGCAGTGGGGCCTAACATAAACAATGTACTTTGTTTTCATTATTTATAATGTCCCCCTTCCCAGTCGAATGTAAGCTCCAGGAGGTCAGGGAGCTTTGTTTAGATTGTTCACTGATGTATCCCAGGCACCGAGAACAGTGTCTGCTACAGGTGAGGCACATGAGCACTAGCTACAAATCCCCACACTAAGCAGGTGAAGATACCAATTCTGACTTTGAGGGGTTAGTCTTGCTCAAGGGACACTGCCGACTCTTTAAGATAGGGGCAGAGGTGGCTGGGTGGCCAGAGGTTTGTACCAGGTCATTTTCAGAGTCACTGCCTTCCCCATGGGGCTCAGCTTGCCTGCGGCTCCAGCCTCCAGTCACCCAACACTAACAAGCATTAGGATTGACATGGCACAGATTCCAGACCAAGACCCACCTTCTTCTGACTTTTCCTGTCCGCTGGCTCTGACACTCCCTGGGTTGTTCATGGCTATAGCTGTGGGCCTCCCTGTCTTATCGATCTTCATCTAAATTTTGCTTTCTCCAAAACCCTGTGTAGTTTGGCTTAAAACCTGAATTCCATACTACCCTGGTTGTTGGCCTTCTAAGTTTTAGCAAAGTTTGAAGAGTTAGGAATTGACTTGGCCTCTGGCTCCAAATCATACCATTACCCTGTGAACTCCTAAAGATTGTGAGCCCTGGACCTACCACAAATGTCACAGGGTTTATCTCTAAGGTCTATACACTACGTCTTCATAACTGGGGAGGACTGAGCTTCTTTTCATACCCAATTAAATTTCTTCTGTGTATTTTATGTTCATTTTCATTACCCAATTTTGTATTAGGCTGTTTCTATTTCTTATTGATTTATGATATTTAAACATATTCTGTATACCGTTTATAAATTATATACAATGCAAATATATTCTCCCATTATGTAACTCATAATTTCTTTTTGAACAGACATCCTTAATCACACTTATCAGTTGTGATTGTGCTTTCTACATCCTGTCTGAGAAAACCTTCCATAATAGCAGATTTTGAAGATATTTTTCTTACATTTTTGTTGTTCTCATTTAGTTCTTTAATCCATCTGGAATTTTTTATTTTTGTGTGTGATATGAGGAAAAAATAATAAATATATTGTACTTATATTTTATGTATGAAAAACCAAATGTTCTAGCACCATTACCAAATATCATTTTCCTACTTGATCTGCAATGCCAGTATCAAGTGTCATCTATCAAGTTTCTATACATGCATGTTCAGTGTTCTCTATTTTGCTTGCTCTATGTTTCCATTTCTGCATCAACACTACTCTGACTAAATTAGGGTGGCATTAAAGTAAGTTTGATATCTGATAGAGTTAAGTTTCTCCAAATAGCTCTTCAAACATGTCCTGGTATTTTTTTTTTTTTGATGCTTTCCATATGAATTTTTGGATGAGCATCTAAAATTCCATACTTTCACACACCCACACAAAGCCTACATGGAGCTTGATTGAAATTTTATTGAGTTTTAAAATCAATTTGGTAAAAACTTACTTTTATGTGGAGTCTTTCCATCTGAAAATATGCTATCTCTCTCCTTTTATTTGCATCTTTATGTTCTTCAGTAACATTTTGTAATTTTCTCCATAAGGACTTGAACATTTTTTAGATTTATTCCTAGGTACCTTTTAGTTTTTGTTATGATTGTGAATGACGTCTTTATTCTCCCTATTACTTAACACTATTTTATTGTGGTTGGTGCTTTAGGTGTTTGCAGGTTGATGTTGTGGGTTCAAAGCTTCCTGAAGCCTTAGCTGCTGGCAACAGGTCAGTACTTCTTTCTTTTTCAGCTTGTTTAGGGAAGTGCAGGGATCAGGGTGTGTTCTGAAATCTGCCTGACTGATCCTTTAGGTGAGACTTTGTATCCAAAAAGCCCCCTCTATTAATATTGGGCATAGATTTTATTTTTTTATACTAACAATAAATAAGTCTGTGTTGATATTTACATAGAGTTTTAGAATGTTTATCATCTCAACTTTTGATACTTATCATTTAATGATGTTTATCAGCCTCATGACAATAAAAAATTGAACTAGAGATTAGTTAAATAAATTGCATATATCTGTCTATACAGTGGAAACCTATTCTGGCTCCCCAAAATGATGCTGTAGATCAGTTACTGGGATATAGGCTTTCAGATGCTTGCTAAAAATACAAATTCCAGAGCCATAACCCTGGAGATTCTGAATCTGCAGATCTAGGCTGGGGCCCAGGAATCTGCATTTCCCCAGGGGGATTTTTATGCAGTGAGTCTGTTGATAGAAATGAATCATCATATGGATATTGATACTTATTAACGTGGAAATGTGGATTATTAAATGAAAAAACACTGGTCATAAAAAAGTGTGTAGTATAATCTCATTAAAAAAATACCTAGACAGTTAGGTAGATAGATAGAAAAATAAATAAATATAAAGATGTACAGAAAGAAGTTTGGAAGCATAGGCACTAAGATATTACCAGTAAACTGTGTGGGAATATGGTGTTTCTCAAAAAATTTTTGCTTATATGTATCCTATAATTTTCTACAATGCATTTGTATTGCTCTTGCACTAATAAAAATATTTTTAATTAAAAAATATTTATTGAGTTCCTAATGTGCATTGAGCACTGGGACTACAAAGATGGAATCAGGCCACACTTTCACACTGAGGATTTCAGTCCGTAGAGGGAGACGGACACACTTCCAGAGCACAGGGCCCCACACAGTAATAACTGTGGCATCTGCCTGGATGACACTCTATGGGAACGCTGATCATCAAGCACCTAACCCTCCCTGAGGCAGCCCAGCTGTAACACTGGGCATTATGGCAGCACACACTTGTCAGGCTGGAACAGAGCTGTGAAGCGTTGGAAAGAATATCTGTCATGCTGGGGATGGGGAATGTTTGTCATCTTAAAGATTGTCGAGAATTTTTTCTTCTGATAAAAGAACCACCACTACGATACACAAAACAAACTAAACCAAAACCAAACAGAAAACCCCAAACCAAAACATTCGAAGTGAAGAAATAACATAAAACATTGACATTTAGGATGTTCGATTGGGACCTCCCTGTGGAAAGACTAATCGATGTTTGGTATATTCTGCCCACGCATTTCTGCCAGCTCTCCCTGTCTGGCCGTGGGATTATTCTGTTATCACCTGTTTTCTGCCTAAGTAAATCCTCCCCATCCTTCAAGCCCAACTGGCTCCTCCCATTTTACCAGTCCTGCTAACCCTCCAATGCTGTAGTAGTATCTCCTCCTTTAAATATGCAGTACTTAATCAGACACACATTTGCAAAATCTCCCATGTTTTGTATGTGTTATTTATGTCTTGACATTATTTAAATTGTCATGTGAATCTTTTGTCTCTTCAAATTGACTTCAAATTGAAGGCAGGGATGGTTCAAAAGCCAATTTTAAGCACATAAGTATTAGGCACTAAATACGTACTTTTAAAAGTAAATTATCTTGAAAAATACTTTCGGTTTTTGAGATAGCTTAACCTCAAAAAACAAAAGCTTCTGGTTAAACCAAAATGGTCGTAATGAATAAATGCTACTCCAATTTTCTAACTACCCATACTTAAGGTTTTTGAACACTGCTACTTTATTCCGATGCATGCATATGTTTTATTTCAAACTCAACAGTAGACATATACTGACCAAATGACCAGGTTCTGCCTTTCTGAAAGCAAGTTTGAAAATCATTTCTTCAATATCTAGCAGACTAGAACTACGAAACATTTTAACACACATGACTGCCTCTTGAGAGTGGGCAAAGTCACAATCTTGGAGCAATAAGAATGTTTTCCTTAAAACAAAAAACAAAAAAACTTCCTGAGACTATTGTTAGAATTTCTTCTTTTAAATTCAGTATGGGAAGAAAGGGCCTGCTTTTGAGAAAACACTGATTAGAATGATAAACAATAACAAATGTTGGACTCACATCGTACAGCTATGCTGTGTTCAGTACACATGGTAGTGCATTGTTAAAGACAGCAGAGCCAAGGGAAAAGCAGACCTTGTAACGTTCCTCTAGCGCCCTCTAGTGGCATCTTCACAGCACAACTTTTGAGTTCATTATTTGCTGTTTCTAAAGCTATTTGCAAAGGAGCACTTTGGGAAACCACTCGTGTCTGGAGGGGAATGCCTCATCAAAGAAAACCAAATACGTGGATCTTACAACATCATACAACCGGATGATATGCTAATTATGCCCATCCACACTGTTTACCTTGCTCTGCAGAGTTGGAGCTGGCATCAAGCTTATGGGAGCCACACAGGTGAGTGAAGCCATTGAACACCAGGGCTTGAAAAAGAAATCTCTGTTAATTCTATTTAATGCTTGTAGTGTGGAAAATTCCTATGGGAAGGCACCGGCGACCTAATGAGAGCCGAATGCTTGGTGGATACCTTTCATTATGAAGACTGCTTTATTAAAAAGAAGTTGAATAACTGAGATGAGCAAAGATTTATTGCCAAAAGTGATTTTAGTCCTTTTCTGTGTGTCAGAAATGTAAATGTGCCCCTTTAAAACACAGATTTATAACTTACTTCATAATTAAAAGTCAGTCTAACCTGAAATGCTTAAATTAATAACTGCAACTTAATAAATATTCTAAAACAGAGGATAAAAGTATGTAAATTATAACTAGGCATAAACAAACAAATCCACCCTACTATAATGAGTACAGATTCCTGAAGGAAGTATGCCCAGATATTAACAGGGTTTGTATTAAAGTAGTGAAATTATGTGTCATTTTTTTCCTTCTATAATTTCCTTTTTTCTTCTTTTTCTCTCTAGGTAATAATACGTAGTAATTATTAGTAATTACTAATTACTAATAGTAATACGGAATTACTTTTATAACGGAGAAAAAACTTCAAAATGTTAATATTCTAAAAGGAGAATGTGCTTGCTCAGGTGTTTCTGAAAATATATGGAATGAAAACTAGGGCAAGGGGAGTGTGTATTTTATTATGTTTCTAAATCCTCCTAGTTGGTAACTTTATAAACCCAATTTTTTATTTTCGATAACTTCAGCTGTTGCCTTTTGATTCTCTCTTCATTATCTAATCCTAAATCCTGAGTGCGAGAAGTGACTGTTTTCATTTCTGTCTACTGCTGTCCTGGCTTTTTCAATGTCACAGCTGAGAAATTGACAATTTATGTCATCCAATTCATCTGCTTAGCAACAGGAAGGGTGGGACTCAAAACAAGAAAACTACACAGTAGCATTCTGCAATTGTGGAGTGAGAAAGGAAGGATGGGGAACTGGCTAAAGTCCACATGACTTAGTGCTGAGAGGGTTGGAAAAAGAGACCAAAGTATTTTCAATACTAAATCCCGAAAGGATAAATCAAAACACAACATGTTCTCTATTCTTCTCAAACAAAATTCTATAATTATAGTCTTCAGGGTGCCACGTGATTAAATAGTGCTTCAATGAAAATGAAAGTTCCTTACCCTTGAATCTCTAAGTGGGTCGATGGGTTTGGCCTCAGAAATCTCCTTAGGGAAAGGGTGGAGCTTAGCCGACAATCAGGTGCACTCAAGCATACAGGAGCTCCAGCCACGCAGGTGAGAACCCATGGTATGACAAAGGGATCCCACTACGGGGCCTGCGGTACTTTTCATTTCATCCCCTATCAGTAAGAAGGGAAGAATGGGGGGAGAGTTGGGGCATCCACTGGAGTAGTTCTGGGTACCACAAGCTTTCCATGTCTGCCCAAACAGCAATGGTCTCATCAAATGAATGAAAACTCAGCAGTGGTAAGGTCATAGGATCGTATTACCAAGGTGCATTAACTTCTTCCATTCATCTAATGAGAAATTTATCAGATTTACAGTGCCATCATGTTTCCACTTTATGGAAGACTTAATCACAAATGCAGAAGAAAGAGGTTTCAATGAATGAACTGAATTGGCCAGATGACAGTGTTTTGATTTTATTTTCTTGATTACTCCTTAGAAATTTGGCCATATTAGCCAAGACCTCGCTACAAAATAATACGGAAAATGTCACCAATTTCGCACTTAGCCAATTTCCCTTTTGCTTATATCCATTCATTTATTTAATCAAAATATGTTTTTTGAGCATCTACCCTGTGCTATGTTGCAAACACTGAGGTGATGTGATGAATAAGACTGACAAGGCCCCTGATCTTATAGAGCTAATAGTATAGTTGTATATGTGTGTGTACTTGCAGATGAAAAAGTAAAAATCAATACATACGTAAATGAGAAAATGTCAGACAGTAAAACAGATACATAGCAGAGAATTAAAGCAGAGTGACATGATAGAGTGGTCACTTTAGACTGGATGTCAGGGAGGCATCTCTGAGGAGATGAATTAGGCAGAGGTATAAATGTTAAGAAGGATCCAGCCACGCACAGATAAGGCACAAGAACTACCAGCTCAGAAGCAGCACATGCAAAGGTTCTATGGTAGGAACACACTTAGTATGTTACAGAGTAAAAAAGTAAACCAGTATGGCTGAGGTGTGAAAAGAGAAAAGGGTTAGATAATGATATCTGAGAACTGGGCAGAATCCAGATGATGTAGGGACTTTACAAACCAGGGCAGAGAGTTTGGAATTTATTGCAAGTGAGATGGGATGCCATTGGGGAATTATAAATAGTGGGGAGGCGGTTGTGATACAATAGTATTCATGATATTGAAAGATCACTATGGCTGCTGTGTAGAGAAGTGACTGAAGGGAGACAGGAATGGGTGCAAAGAGGCAAAATTGGGAGGCGGTTGCAATAGGCGAGGGTCAGAGACAACGGTGACTTGGATTGGAGTGTTGATAGTGGAAATGGAAAGGAGTAGACGTATTGGGATCCCTTCTGGAGGCAGGTTTGGTAGGATAGACTGAATGTGGAGGGTGACGGTAAGAAAATAATCAAGGATAAACCTTAGAGTTTTCTTGTCTTGATGTTGGACAATGGTGCTGTCTACTGAAAGGGAAAACTGGGGGAGGAACAGATACGTGGTGGAAAAATCAACTTCTATTTTGGCCATATTAAGCCTAAGATGCCTCCAAGGCCTCCAAGTGGAGGCGTTTTAAATATGAGTTGGATATTTTGGGGAGATGCCAGGGCCAGAGATACAGATTTGGGTGTTATCAGCATATGGGATTGGAGGAGATAACTTCAGTCGAGCATGTGAAAAATGAGGAGGCGGGGGCTTGTGACCCGGTGCTGTGGGTCACTCAGAATTTAGTGGTCAGCAGAGGAGGAGGGGCCAGCAGGGAAGATAGAAGAGGAGCAGCCAGTGAAGTGTGAGGACAGCAGGAGAATACGGTGCCCAGAGAACAAGGGAAGAAAGTGGGAGCTCAATGGAGTGAGCTACTGCCAGGTGCTTGGTAAGATCTGAAGAGCACTGCAATGGCCAGGGCACGTGGCAGCAGCCCTAGATGGAGTGGAGAGGGGAGGTGCACACAACAGAGCAGCCGAAATTATAGTCAAATACTGTGAATACTCTGCGGGGCTTTACATACATAATCTCTCTTTTCTAATTTCTATGAAGTATCTTTTCACCACTCATAGTTCATGTCTTTTCTTATTTCTATAGCTAAACCAACTAAACATGTACTTAAATATGTATTGTTAACCTTAAAAATACACGTTGTAATATATATATATCAAAAACTGGCTTTATCAATATTCTTTGCTTTTCACTTCCTTTTTTACTTTATTCAAAATCAAGGGCATGGGGCCGGCCCGGTGGCGCACTTCGTTGAGTGTGCTGCTTGGGAGTGCAGCGGCGCTCCTGCCGAGGGTTCGGATCCCATATGCGGACCGGTCCGCTCACTGGCTGAGCGAGGTGCGGGCGCAACACCGAGGGTTGCGATCCTGTTGCCGGTCGCGGTACAGGCGCGGGCGTGACACTGAGGGTTGCGATCCCATTGCCCGTCATGAAAAAAGAGAAAAAGGAAAAAAAAACAAAACAAAACAAAAAAACAAAATCAAGGGCATTCGATACAGGAAAAAGAGGTAAAGTTAAAATCAATTAATTGTTTCCCTTAGCAGAAAACCCTTTTTCCTGATAAGAAATCTGAAACCATTGGCTAAAATAAAGTTTGGCGATTTTCCCTCGGTTGCAATGATTCAAATAATACGTTATGCCCATTATATGGCAGGAAAACAGGGTAAATAAACTTTGTATAGACTCGCACTTGCATCTTAGTGTTGAAAAAGGCACTTGTATCCCACCCAAGAATTCTTATTTTCTATTTTTATTTAGACAATTGTCTTTCGACATTGGACAGTCTCCGCACTCAAAGCCAGGGAAACTTCCATTTCGTGGAGCCACTGGGTTGAATTGCTGGTTGAGTGGAGTCTCTCCCTTTCTGCTCTCTGCACACAAGAAGACACACAGGTCACCCACATACCTTCTGGCTGACACAGCCCAGTCATGAGCTGCTGCTGTTATTGTTATGGTGACTAAATTTCCACACTGCAGCTACCTTCCCAAGTGCCTAGTCTAGTACTTTCAAAACAGCATTAATAACATCTGTTCACCATTTTCAGTGTTAAGAGTGGGGAACAAAATTTTCTTTGACCTTAATTGATATTCATACAGAGCCACCAAATTTTAGCATGGACATAATAAAGAGTTGAAAATTCAGTTTGAAATGGAAAAATAAAAGTTAGCTAACAGAACTGTTCCTAGAAGAAATAATGAAAAATTGTACACCTAGCTAAGAAATTAATCTGAGTAGTTTTCAATGTTTTTCTTTATTGCTCTGGATGAAGAGACTTAAAAAAAATCACTTCTTTTGAAAGCTTACTCTAAAAGCAGCCTTTACTTTTTATAATACTTTCAAATCGGGCCGGCCCGGTGGCGCACTGGAGAGTGCGCCGCTTGGGAGCGTGGCAGCACTCCCGCTGAGGGTTTGGATCCCATGTGGAGACCGGTTCCCGCTCACTGGCTGAG
>NW_007746988.1:0-12812 GCF_000696425.1 Galeopterus variegatus | reverse complement strand
GTGCTTGTCCTCACAGTGGTGGACCCTCCCTGCATCCAGCTCCCTCCTCAGACACCTCCACGGCGAAGCTGTCTCTGTTTCCCATACGTGCACATGTTATTTTGTTTGATCTCTTCTCCTGTGAACAGGTAGGATCTATTAGGCCAAAAAATTTGATTAGTTCACTGCTACAGACCCATGCCCAGCACAGTGCTTGGCACACAGCAGCACTCAGAAAATATATNGGGACACTTCTTTTCTAATCTCTTCTGTCCCCCACAATATTTGAAAGTGTCTGTTAGTCCTAGGAGCATTATCCGTGTGTTCCAGGGCACAGCTCTTCTTGCTGCTGTTCCTGGCTGCTTGCTCCCACTTTCTTCATTCCTTTTATTTATGATTTTTCTGCAATTGCTCTAGAAGTATTGCAATTGTGCTGTTGATTCCATGATTTCATCCTCAGTCTTCTAGTCAGTTTTTCCTACTTTCTCCAAGTCATCTTATCTGATCCTATGGTCTCTGTTTACACAGGATAATCTCGGTTAATGTAGATCATTATTCTTGATAGTTCTCCTGAGTGTGTAACATGCATTTACAACTATGTGTTGGATGTATCTTACTGGATGACTTCTTCAATGTGTTCCTTTACTGACAGTCTCTAATTTAGGTTAATAGCCACACCTCGGCCCCTTATCTCAAGACAGATAAGGGATGCTTGACTCTTCCGCTCTTTGCCCTTCTCACCTCTAACTACAATTGTTACTAAAATCATGTGTTTTGCACCTATTGAGTCTTCTTGTACTTTCTTAAATCTTCTGTGGTCTCCCCTCTACTGCCATTGCAGTAGTTTAGGTCTTAATCATTTTTATGGGTTGATTATAGCATCACCTCAGTACCATTCCTCTTGACATGTTTTCTCCTATTATCAAGGTGGGCTTTCCAAAAACACGAATCGATTAATATCCTTCTGTACCTTAAAAACCTTTATTATCTTCAGATTAAAATCCCTACATATTTGTATACAACATGGTCCTGACCCGCTATCCAGCACCACCTCATGCCATTCGTTAAACTGTCCAGTCCAAGTACACTGCACCATTTACAATTCATGAAAGTTCCATGATCTCTCTCATTGGTGCCTTTGCACANCCATGATTTCATCCTCAGTCTTCTAGTCAGTTTTTCCTACTTTCTCCAAGTCATCTTATCTTATCCTATGGTCTCTGTTTACACAGGATAATCTCGGTTAATGTAGATCATTATTCTTGATAGTTCTCCTGAGTGTGTAACATGCATTTACAACTATGTGTTGGATGTATCTTACTGGATGACTTCTTCAATGTGTTCCTTTACTGACAGTCTCTAATTTAGGTTAATAGCCACACCTCGGCCCCTTATCTCAAGACAGATAAGGGATGCTTGACTCTTCCGCTCTTTGCCCTTCTCACCTCTAACTACAATTGTTACTAAAATCATGTGTTTTGCACCTATTGAGTCTTCTTGTACTTTCTTAAATCTTCTGTGGTCTCCCCTCTACTGCCATTGCAGTAGTTTAGGTCTTAATCATTTTTATGGGTTGATTATAGCATCACCTCAGTACCATTCCTCTTGACATGTTTTCTCCTATTATCAAGGTGGGCTTTCCAAAAACACGAATCGATTAATATCCTTCTGTACCTTAAAAACCTTTATTATCTTCAGATTAAAATCCCTACATATTTGTATACAACATGGTCCTGACCCGCTATCCAGCACCACCTCATGCCATTCGTTAAACTGTCCAGTCCAAGTACACTGCACCATTTACAATTCATGAAAGTTCCATGATCTCTCTCATTGGTGCCTTTGCACACATGGCTTCCTGTGCCTGGCACACATTCTGCCATCTCATCACTCCTACCCATCCCATGAGACACAGATCAGATGATTCTAAAATTCATAAAAAACAAATAGATGAAAAAAATATTTCAGAAGGGTTTGAACTCTACAGAGTAAAGGAAGTATTAAGATATAATTAAAAGCAAAAATAACTAAAATTAATAGAGTACTGACCACAGATAAAAAAGATCAGTGGAAATAGATCCAAAATCCTAGAAACAAAAAGGATTTGGATAAACATGCAACATGGATAACATTTACAAACATGGCTTTTCAAATCAAGGGTAGGAGGAAGATAAGCAAAAATTATCACCAAAACAATATGTTAAGTAATGGAGTAAAAAATTTATTGGCCTATCTCATCACAGACCTCAACAAAAATTTAGACAGTGAAATCAAAACCTAAAGTTACAACGTAATAAATATTTACTTGACATGGAAGTATGCATGTGTTTGTGTCAGAGGTGACGGGGGTATAATGGCTTTTAAAAACATAAAACTCAAAGAAGAAATCATAACAGAGATGAAAATATATGACTATAGAAAAAGTCCTATTAGTAAAAACAGCATTAACAAAATGAAGAACCCAGGAAACCCATGAGAGATAGAGTCACCTTTAACATTTACTAGACCCAGAGAGCCCCAGACTAACTCATGATGTTACCATATCAAGTGAGATTGTATTTAATGTTTTATTTCATCTTAACAAATACTTATAGATTAATGCTATGTATTAGGTATTGTTCGAAGCAATTTATAAACTTGTTCTCCTGTTTAAAGATTAAAAGGTTGAGAAAAATAGTAGCATGTCGAGTTTTCCTTAAATGATTTTTGTGCTCTAAATTTAGCAGAATGAAAAGTGTTAAGGTGGAGTAACTTAAGAAAAGAGAAAAAATAAAACAGATTAATTTTCTTTATGTTTCAAGAATAACACTGATTCATCCTGGCCAGAGAAAAATCTATTTAAAAAATTTATTTGAACAAAATAATACAAACATTATGTCTATCGAACAGGCATTAGGTCAGAGAAATCCTTCTAGCACATATGGATATTTGAAATAAATTATACCATAAAATGACTTAAAATATGATAGAGTTCCTTAATTTTAATATATTTTGCTTTCAAATAACTCACAGTTTATTAAGTTTTACACATATCATTATAATGACATTTATATGCAAAAGTATAACAACTAAGATATGAATATTTTGTATTATCATCAATGAGCACAATACCAATACAGTGGCATTATCTATAAATGGGCTGGTAGAAATATTAGAATATTATATTATACTTTTACAATCATATAAAAATTAATTAAAAATGTTGATACTGGGGAAAAACTAAGGTGTCAAAACTTCATAAAATTGACAGAAGTCGTAAATCAGCAGGTGCGCTGAGAACAGAGAATCTTTAAACGTAATGGGATGCTCATTGGACTGAAGCCAGTTGACTCCGCATTCAATCAGGTGAGAAAAGAACAAAATTCAAACTATTGATGAAAGCTAATCAATAAGCCATCTAAATTATGTCTAAAGGAAGTGGGTAATTAGGGATTAAGTAATATGTAACTCTCCAGAAATCGAACCCTGACTTACACATATTTTAATTTAGTATATGATTTTGAAATGCATCATTTTGTAAGTTAAAATTTTATTGATATATAACATCAGGAAAAGCTCCCAAATCATAAGTGTACATCTTAATGAATTGTTGTATGAATGAGCACACCTGTGTAATCCCCACCCAAATCAAGAAATAGAACATTACCAGTAACGCCAAAGCCTCTTTTATTTCTCTTCACCTCTTTTCTCCCAAAGGTTTTACTGGCCTTAAATTTTACATGTATGAAATCATATAGGATGCATTTTTCCCTTTCCTTCTTTCCTTTCTTTTTATCTCTTTTTGTGTGTGTGTGTGTGTGTTTGGAAGTCTTCAACCCAATGTCACGTTTGTGAGATGTATCCATGTATCCATGTTTCAGCATGTTGCAGAAATTTATTCATTCTTATTGCTGTACAATGTCATCATGTGAATAGTGAGTATACTACAATTTTTCTACTGTAATTAAGAGACCTTGCATTGTTTCCAGTTTGAATAATTTCAAATAATGCTCCTAACTAAAAAGAATGTGTGCTGGTCTTTTGTGCTCAATATACACATCTCTATTGGACATATATTTGGGGGTGGATATGCATATTTTGTATTTTAGTTTTTTTTAAAGTACCTTTATTTTTTACCAGCACGTACTGTTTAATATTTTTTAATCATTCTAATAGGTGTGTAGAAGTACTTACTAGATTTAATTTGCATTTCTGTAATTACTAATGGGCTTGACTACTTCATATATTTATTACCTTTTTGGATATCCTCATTGGGAAGGACATATTCAACTCTATCCACATATTTCTATTCTGGTTATTTTAATTTTGAATAGAAACACTTTGTAAGTTACATGTGTTGAAATATCTTCTCCAAGTCTGTAGCTGGTTCTCAGTTTTTCTTGTTCTCAGACTTATAAATAACAATGCTTTATTTAAAAGATATTGCTATTCATAACTATGCTATCAACCTGTTCTTAGGAGGATTTTCAACAGACAGGGTGTTTTCATACTCAGAGGTTCTTCAGTATAATTAAGTTCAGACTGTAATACTTTGTGATTAACACATGTATTTTGAATAAGAACTACTTCAAATTCATGAAGATATTTTTCTATATTTATTTTTAGAAATTTTTTTCCATAACATTTAATCTACAATCAATCTGGACCTGACTTTTCTACGTATTATGAAGTAGGGCTTGTTTTCTGTTGTTTTAAAATTAATTATTATTATTTATAATTTTTTTTTTTTTGCAGCTGGCCAGTACGGGGAACTAAGCCCTTGACCTTGCTGTTACATGGCTGTGCTGTAAACAACTGAGCTAACAGGCCAGCCTGTTTTTGTTTGTTTGTTTAAATAGGGGAATCAAAATTGACATAGAACCATTTACTAAAATGTTCTTCCTATTTCCACTGTTCTGTAATTCCACATTTATCATAAATCAAATATTCATTTATGTTTTGGTATATTCCTAGATTGCTTATTCTAGGTCATTGGTCTATTTGTCTCTCCAGATTATTTTAATAAGGTAGCTTTATAACAAGTCTTGATATTACAAAGGGTAAGTCTTTTTCCTTTAATCTTCAAAATCACTTTGTCTAACATCGATGTCCTATGAACTTTAGGATTATCTTGTCTTATTTCCACAAGAAATCCCATGGATTTTGATTGAGATTTTATTAAATCCATAAAATGTGTCTGGGAAAATTGATACCTGGTCCCACAAATAGAACATATACTGTACTGAAATAGACCATATACTGTATTGAAACTAAATTTCAATAAAATTGAAATAATCAAATATCACACAAAGTAAAATCTCAAACCAAATGGAGCTAAACTAGAAATCAGTAACAGAAAGATATCTAGAATATAACAAGTATTCAGAATTAGTCCACTTGTAAATAACCCATTGATAAAAAGAAATCAGAAGTTAGAAAACATTTGAATTGAACATAACTAACTAAAATATATCAAAATTTGTAGGCCTCACTTAAAACACTACTTTGTAAGAAATTTATAGCACGAAATATGTGTACTGGAAAAGAGGAAAGGGCTCAAACCAATGATCTAATCTTTCACGGTAAAAAATTAAAAAGAAAAAAACAAAGTAAACTAAAACAAGCAGTAATAAGGAAATAATAAGAGAAGAAATCAATAAAGTTTAAAACAAAAATAATAGAAACAATAGAGAGCATCAACAAAATTGAAACCTATTTCTTTGAAAAGATCAATAAAATTATAAACCTCCACCTAAATTGAACAAGAATAAAAGAGAGAAGACACATGTTACTCATATCAGAAATGAGAGTGAACACATCACTACAAATCCTATAAACATTAAAAGACAAGACGGAAATATTAGGAAAACAACATTATGCTACCCAATTTGATAACTTTGATGAAAATAACTTAGATTCTTTGAAAGATAAGATACAAACTAACAAAACTTACTTAAGAAGTAATAAATACCCCTAAATCTATTGACAGAATTAAATTCTTCATTCAAAACCTCAGCACACATTAATGTCTTGGCTCAGACTTTTCTGCAATGTTCTCAAACAAATATTAATCATACATGATCTCTTTCCAAAAATAGAAGATATAAAAACACTCTCCAAGTCATTTCAAAAGCTCAGTATTACTCTCATACGAAACCAGAAAAGATACAACAAAAAAGAAAACTACAGAACAGTATCCCTTGTGAACACAGACAGAAAAATTCTTTAAAAAAATTAGCAAATTGAACCCAGCCATGTATAAAAAAGATAATACATATGACCAAGTAGGGTTTATACCAGGAATGAAAATTGGTTTATTATTCAAAAATCAATCAGGGTAACCCACTGTGTCAACGCACATATTAACACGTAATCATGGGATTATTTCATTAGATACAGAGAAAGTGTTGAATAAAATTCAATATTCATTCACAATAAAGCTTCTAGGAATAGAAGGGAATAACTAAGAGATATGTATTCATAATTCAAGTATGAATGCTTTTTCCCTAAGAGCAGAAACAAGGAAAAGATGTGTCCTCTTTTATGTTACATTGTGAAAAAGCATTCAAGTAAAATATTGAATCCTTCAGCTTCTTAGCAAAAGATTACAAACTGATTGGCACCAATTCTCATCCCTACCTTTTCCTGTTCTATCATAAGAGAAGGCATAGAGTTTACCTTATTCATTTTGTATTATCAACATCAAGTACAGTGTCTAATATAGACGTGGGCACAACAGAATCAAAAACAAACAAGTAAATCATCAGCTGTTTTTGCAATTTCTCTCGGCTTCCCTTGGTAAATGCTATATGGAGATATCTGTTTAATTTAAAAAGTGCTGATTTTACTATAGCTGATTTATGTAGCTGATTTTACTAGTTAACCTGTGTATTTGTATCTTCTTTTTCCTTTGATGTATTTTCTTCCTAACAACTGAATTATTACTTGATTTCCTAAGTAATAAGAAAATATTTTGTATTTTATTGTTGAACCATCGCAAAACCAGTTTTCTGAATAGAATTTTTCATGTTCAACTTTCTGGTAATATGAGAAGTATATGATTTACAATTGTGTCCATATGTATTATGGTTTTAGAAAACCTAAATAATTTATATCAATTTTTATGTTTCTGCTCACTATAATTATGAACCCTCCGATCATGAAAACTATTATATCACTAAACCATTTGGTATTTTCAATATATTCAGATCACAGACAAAATAGGTCAATAGTTGTTTAGAAAACTATTAGTAAATCTTGAAAGTATTTACTTTAACATTAATAATTTAGAACCCTTAGGTACATATCAATAAATTGCTTTACTTTCTGTTTTATCTTTTAAGGATTCAAATGTTTTTAGCAGCTTCCAGAGTCTAAACAACACATAATTTAATTAGAAGGAGATTAAGGAAATAAAAATGAAAACATCCTTACTTCCCTACATATCATATAACAAGTCTTGTTTAATTATTTTATTAGTTTTTATTTCTCCTGAGAAGCATAAGTTAGTAGGAAATTCCTGATCATGTAGTCTGAACACCTGGTTTCTAGTCCAACTTCATTAATTACTTCTTATAGATCAGAGATTTTAATTTTTACATTTTGCATTTTCCATAGCATCTGTTACTAATAATAGTAACTCCTAACCTTGAATGTTGTTTCACATTTTAAAAAAGCATCTGTATCACAATATTACATAAGGGATCCTTGTGTTAACTATCACCCTTCTATAGATGAGCCCAATATCAAGATACCAGGTAAATGGCCAAAGTATGATTTGGAACTTTAATGAATTCACTCCAATTTCTTCTGCTGAGTGCAGAAAGCAATAGATGGTCTATTAAAGAAAACGAGTAATTTTCTGAGTGAATTCTAACAAGTGAGTGAGAGAAACAGGCATTTTCTGAGCAGGTGCTGTATACTTGACGATGATTGTGCAGTACCCAACCCACAATTCCACTTGGGGTTGCCAAGTCCATGAGTTATTCCCTACCGTGCTGATAAATTCCTTCTCACCTTCAGATTTAAACATCCAGAGGTCAAGTTTAGATAAATGACCTCATGCTTTTAGTTTCTATGACCAAGATGTATCAGTCAGACTCAGATCCTAAGAGTTTGGAATTGGGTCTCAGAGAGACCGAGTCAGTTAGAATCAGTGTACAAAGACTGGGAAATAAGCTGAGTCATGTTCAAGGTAGAGAATTTAGAATTAAGATTTACTAACTCTGATTATAGGTGTCTCAGGAGCTACCTGGTTTAATACCACCCTGGATACTTTATAATATTCACTGAACTATATGAGATGTGTGTCTTTGTAATAATATCTCCCTTCTCTAGCCTCTCAATCTGTCTACAAGTTTTACTTCAGAAACATCAGATGGTTTTTTATACACTGCCACCGTACTATTCTTATAAATTAGGCATTATTAATATTTGTCAGATGAAGGAACTAAGCTCAGAGAGATTAAATAGGTGGTCAAAAGCCCCACAACTGGTATGAGACACAGCTAGACGCAAGATAAATAAACAGCAATACTGGGAACCATCACTTTTTACAGTAAATGAGCACTGATAACAATTATATCCATTGATGATAATGCATTTTTAAAAACAATTTCCATAAAAGTGGGGAGGAGGACAAATGATTCACCTTTACCTCAGAAAACATATGTCAATGAAAGTTTAACAGCCAGGCTTTCCTTCTGTTTCCTTCCTGCAGGTAGGACAGCTGCAGCTGCTGACACTTGCTTTTTGCATGTATATTCCCCGAGTCCCTCATCCCCAAGGTGTAGGCTTTAGCCAGACAGGCACTTCCTCATCTTAAAGTGAAGCACATTATCTTCAATGGCAAAGATAAGAAACCTATACTAGTAAAATTCTGAAGTAGGAGAACATAATTATAAGGATTTCTTTTAATCAGTCTTTGGAAGCCACTTCCTATACAGATATATATAGCTATGGTTTATCACTAATTTAATTATGCTTCTAGAGTGGATTATGTTTTAATATTAGAATTCCTTGGGCTTGGTTACAATTTTATGACTGCCTAAAGCCTTTCTCAAGGGTGTAATTTTTATAAAGCAATCAAGTGCAAACATTAGGTAAGGCCAGAGGTCTTTCATCTTCTTTCTGCAAGCACTACTTTGATAGAGTTTTCTGAGCTGTGGGGGAGTACATGAAACCATTTCTTTTTATTGCAGGAACTGCTTCTCCTACCAGACTGTTCATTAATTATGCAAATTACATTTTAAATGGTACTAGAAGGTGCAAAGGGTAAGATATGAATCAACGTATGATTTCAGTACTTGATTTTGTCCAAAACTTTATATCACTTTAGGGTTATTTCTACTCGAAAACAAAGTATCCATAAAAGTGATCTATAATATATTATAGATACCCTAACCTCATCTATATCTTTCTAACCTCGTATATTTAATACCTCACAAGTGGTACCAGTGCAGAGCTTAATAGAATCTTTTACATTAGAAAACATGTGACAGTAATCATAGAATAAAAACAAAACAAATAAATTTTATAATAAGATAAACCAGAAGTAAAATAAGAGATTTTTAGTGTAAATGTTGTTCTTGACAACGAATGAATGGACACCCACATATCCACAATCCAGATTAAAAAACAGAACATTGCAGTGACTTGAGTACCCTTTGTGCCTTTCTGCCTCTCTACTCTTAGTGATCTAAAAGAAGCCATCATCCTGATCACGAATTATGTACCCGTTGTTCTTTTGCTTTTCTTTATAATTTATTCATTTTATGTATATTTT
This sequence comes from Galeopterus variegatus, assembly GCF_000696425.1. Lineage (NCBI taxonomy): Eukaryota > Metazoa > Chordata > Mammalia > Dermoptera > Cynocephalidae > Galeopterus > Galeopterus variegatus. The sequence continues at coordinate 3,070 of NW_007746988.1, read as the reverse complement.
AACAAAATATTGGTTATTTTTACATGTTTGAATTGTACAACTATAAAATGGCTCCCTCTCTCTCTATATTTCAGTTATTTAAAGCTTTTGTGCTCAAAATGGCCTAAGACATAACCATTTTGATTCATGGTATAGAATTATGTGTATGATTTTATGCCAAATTTTCGTGAATGAGTAATTCTATGAACAGATCTACACTACAGATCCATTTTGTGCCTCATCCTTATCATTCATTCCTACTGCTATAAAGCATCAGATTATACTATCATGAGATAATTCATTTAGTCTGTAGATTGACATTCAGGTTGTTAGGCATTTTTTGCCATCGCAAGCAATGCAGCTGTGAACATTCTCATATCAAGTTCCTGTTGCCACATGCAAGAATTTCTCTAGGAAAATAGTTCCCCAACTTCTCCAGGTAATAAAACACATATATTTGTCTATCATACTGGCAGAATTAGGTGGAGCTGCTCACAGGCAGAGGTGGCAAGCCCATGGGCTCTGGCTGCTGCAGGCCCTGCCCTTCCTCTCTGAGGGCTGGGGTGAGGAAGCTTCTCTGGGGTGAACCTATTCACCACATATCCGTACGTCCCAGGTGATAACCAGGGATGAACTGTGAAATCATTGGGAATGAACATCATTTTTCTAAATAATGACAGATAGCTTTTTAAAACAGTTGTGTCAAGGTAGCAGCAGAACACATGTTACAGTTAAATAGCGATAATTGAACAGAATTAATAAATGAATATTTATAAAGTTGTAGGCAGAGAAAAGAGGAAGGCTAGGGATCTCAGGGAGCTGCTATGCAGCCCTGGCCTGAAGGGAAGGAACAAGGGAACTTCGAAGTTACAAACACTTGAGACTCCTCTGCTAGGGGAGAGAGCTCCCTGACAGTATCTGCAGCCCTAAGGCACACAACTGAACTTTGAAGACTGGCAGAAAGGGAGGCAGGGAAATTAAGTCTCTGGTTCTGCTTCCCTCCACCTTCTGATCTTCTGCTGGGATCTCCCATTGGCCAAACCCAACTGGAAGCCAGAGGGCAAGGGATACCCTCAATGCAGAACCTTAAAGTCGGTCTTATGGCTACAGAAGAAAATGGAGAAGAGTGGAGAGTGGATATAGAGTGGAAAACAAAAATATCACACGAGTTATAACAATTTATACTCCTGCTAGAAATGTATAAATGCGATGCTTGCCAGAAGTTTATGTTACGCAGCATTGCATAGGTATTATCTATTCATTGATTTAGATATTTAAAAATTTTTCAATAAATCTTTATAATTTTCTCCAAGAAGTTATAGTCTGTCTATTCTTAATTTAATCCTTGTGATAGCATTGAAACAAGAACTTAAATTATCGACGTAAAATGATTGTTTTATTATGGTTTTAATAATGAGGTTGTACTTTTTTATGTTTATTGGTCCTTCTTTTTATCTTCGTCTGAGATTTTTCTCTTCAATTTTTTTTTTTGTTCATTTTTCTATTGGGTTATCTTTTTGTGTTTTGATGAGTTCACTTTCTAATACAGCACTTTAAGTCACAAATTTTCCTCTAAATAACATATCACTGTACACCATGTGTTGATTTTGTATTAGCATTGTAATTATTATTCAGTTTTAATAATAATTAATTTGGTATTTTGTATTTTCAGCATTTTTTTCTTTCACCAATGAGATTAAAGTGGCTTTTCCTTTTGTAATATTCCAAGTGTCTGCTTATGTATTTTTTTTATTGTATTTTTGTTATTTAAGTATATTTTTACATAATTTCATTTTGGTCATAAAATATTTCCTCTATAATACTAATTATTTGACATTACCAAGGAATAAATTATAACCTCCTTCTTGTTTTTGTTTTTTAACGTGTACATGAAAGGAACGTGTATTCTCTAATTTTTGGAAGCAGTGTTTTATATACTCCCACAGATTTTCCTCAATGAATCCCAATTTTTAGTGGTATTTCTTTCTCTTCTGGGTCTTCAATTACTGCAAATTCCCCCTTTAGGTGATGTTTTTTCACTTTGAAGTTATGCAATTAAGTGGATGCAATTTTAGAATTGCTATATATTCCTGATGATTTGAACTTTCATTAATAGATAGTGACCATCCTTATCTCTAATAATACTTAAAGTCTATACTGTATGGTATGAATAGCTACCCCATTATCACTAGTTCTCTGTGTTAATTTAGATCTACCCGCACATTTATCATTTTCTTCATTATCTCATTTCTTTCCCCACCTTTCTAACACGCTAATTTTTTTCTCTTCCTGAAATCGATCATTATAAGCTTCTTTTATAAATGTTTTAGTGTTATCTTAATATCTTTTTAATTTTCTCCTAATATTGAAAGATAGTCAGCTACAAGTATAATATTAAATTGACTATTATTTTTCTCTAAGCAGTTGAAGAGATCATGCTGCTATCCTACTCGTTTAATTTTCTTTGCTCAGAAATAACAAAAGTCATCTGCCTGAACATTATTTTGTTTTAGTAAACTTTCTCTTAGATTTCTTGTAAGAACTTTCCCTGGTGTTTTGTGTTCTACAGTTTCACTATAATGCGTCCAAGTGCTGATTTCTTTCTATTTACTTCACTTGGGATTTTTGGTCTCCCTAGATCCAACAATTAACGTGTGTCCATTTTTTGTTTTTGTTTTTGTTCTTTCACTGTTCAAACATTGGTAAGCCAATATCTTTTCAAATACTTCCTCTAACTTATATTAGACTTTATTTCTCTATCTCCCATGGTATGTGCCTCAGCCATACATTTCATATAAGTATCTTTCTGTGCTGTCTTTCTACTTCACTCACTCATTTTTTAACTCTGTCTAATTAGTCCGTAGGATTTCTTTTGTCAATAATTATATTTTTTCTATTTTAGAAGGGCTTTAAGAATTATTTTCTAATATACACAGGCAGTTTTTTAAAAAAATTTTATTGAATCAAAATTGATTATACATATTTTTGGGGTTCAACATTGAGATATGTTGATCAAATCAATATTACTAGCATATATATTGTTACAAATTGCAGTTATTCTTTATGCCCCTTGTCCAATCCTGCCCCATCC
>NW_007746987.1:12365-12816 GCF_000696425.1 Galeopterus variegatus | reverse complement strand
CTCATGTACCAGTGTCATAGAGCCCATGCATGGGCTCAATAGTATGAATTTCTTCTATTCCCATGGCCACTGGAACTTCTGGGCATCCAACCATAGAGCTGGAGCTGGGATCTGGTGCTCACAGACCACTCGAGCCCATTCACAAACTCTTCACACTCAGGTCTATGAGCTAGGTATATGATCAACCCAATGAAAATGCAACCTGTGGAAAAAAAGATGATGTTAAATTACATATTTAAGAGGTTACTATCTGTAACCTCTTAAAAAATTTCTACAAGTAAATAGTAAACATTTAAAAATAATAAAAACCTGATTAAAAATATGGAAAATACTTAGATATTTTTCAATAAAAAAGATTCACAAATAGCCAATATGCCCATGAAAATATGTTCAACATAACTAATCCTTAGGCAAATGAGATTAAAAATTACAGAGAGATGTAATCTTGTAC
>NW_007746987.1:3823-8922 GCF_000696425.1 Galeopterus variegatus | reverse complement strand
TGGATCAAAGATATCTCTCCATTTTCACTAGTAGTGTCTTGTCAGGAAGTGGATACTATTTTTCCTGGAGATGCAGACAGGGAGGCTCCTGTCTGGGTGATGTACCCAGTCACTGCTAAAGTTTAAAGGGAAAAGTGGAATTTATGGTGCATGGCTGGGACATGCACTGAGCTGCAGTACTTTGGTTGAAGAAATCATACATGGCATCACTAGTCAGCTCTTCATGCTGACTAACTGTGGGAAATAATACCAAATGTCAGAAAGGAAGAAGTCTATGGAGGTCCAAGAATGAGGTGCAGCCCATTTAGTCTCTGGGTATTAAGAAGACCTATAGTATTGGATAATGGTGGATCTGTACATGACACAAACATCGAGGAAACATCTTATTATCTCTTTAGATCTGCATAAAATTGGTTGATATTACACTGCTAAGTATAATGGCTTAAGGCCATTACAAAACACTTTGANGATGGACTGGTAGGGGCACTTCAGCAAACCAACTACAGCTGAGAATGGCTGGAGCTCAAGCACATGTGGAAACCCTGGAAAAATGGCTCTGCTTTATTCTACCTGAGAGGGAATGTAGCTGGGGTTTGTACACACCTGCTCCTGTCATCACTGATTGAGGATGTCCTAGTGGATATTCCTTCCAGGACTGTGGTCTGACATGCGTGCAGGCAGAGCTGTCTTCCACGGCTTCAGAGAGAGCAGCGAGGGACAGAGAGCAGAAGGACAGTGAAGGGGAAATACAAGGATACCAACAATGACTACCACCTCAACCCCCCAAAAGATGTGTACTTTCAGTCAGGATCTCCCACGTGTGCTGCGTCTTTCTGAAACATGATCTTGGAAGGCAAATTGCAAGCAGGTTCCCTCGAAATGCGGACCCAATATGGGCAGCAGGAGATTTGAGCACAGGCTGTGCCATTGTGGTCTGGCCACCTGTAGTTACGCATCTGTGATCCCCAGGCTGCAGGACACTGATGCTGATGTAGTTGGTCCTACTTCTCCTGCTAATGAACTGGGCTGAGATATGTATGGCCAACTTACAGATGTGAGATACAAGGGTTCAAATTATTGTCCAATTTTATTTTGGATCAAAGATATCTCTCCATTTTCACTAGTAGTGGCTTGTCAGAAAGTGGATACTATTTCTCCTGGAGATGCAGACAGGGAGGCTGCTGTCTGGGTCAGGATTATATCCCCACTCACTGCTAAAGACTTAGAGGGAAAAGTGGAATTTATGGTGCCTGGCTGGGACATGCAAAGAGGTGCAGTATTTTGGTTGAAGAAATCATACATGGCATCACTGGTCAGCTCTTCATGCTGACTAACTGTGGGAAATAATACCAAATGGCAGAAAGGAAGAAGTCTATGGAGGTCCAAGAATGAGGTCCACAAACATCGAGGAAACATCTTATTATCTCTTTGGATCTGCAGAAAATTGGTTGATATTAGACTGGTAAGAATAATTGCTTAAGGCCATTACAAAACACTTTGAATGTCATAAATGTGATTCTTCTAAAATATGTTTTTTTCATTTTAAATGAGGAAATGATTTCTCAGCCATAGAAATGTATGTATAGCACAAAGTTTTGTCCCTACCTCACCCCTACCGCTTGCTGGAAGAAATTGAGAGCAAGCTGAAGACTTGATAGTCCCGCCCTCTAAGACCTGACTCATACACTCACTACAAAGGTAATCACCTACACAATCCCAACGAAACAATAGAACACATAAACCCATGTAGTTCTCAAATCCTATTCAAGTTTTGGCAATTGTCTCAAATATATCTTTTGTAACAAAATGAAACTGAGGGTGAAATGTATTCTCAGCTGGCAAATCTGTGCTGCCCTGTTCTGACCTGGGACATCTGGGGACACTGCTTCTGTACTGAGTTACTGAGATGAGCTGACCCTGCAACTGTGATCAGCCCTGCCCCAGCCCTTGTGATTTGCATGTCTCTCGAGCACAGCCCACTGCCCTGCGGACTTATTCATAGGTTGGGGACATGCAGTGCATCAGTCAGTGTCAGTCAGGGCACAGCATGGACATGAGGAACCCCACTCAGCTCCTAGGACTCCTGCTGCTCTGGCTCACAGGTAAGGAGGTAGAACAGTAGGAGTTTACTCAGTCAGTGTGGTCAGTGCTTCCGTGGATATTTGTTTTCATGTTTCCAATCTCAGGTTCCAGATATGACATCCAGATGACCCAGTCACCATCCTCCCTTCCTGCATCTCTAGGACACAGAATTACTGTCACTACCAGGCAAGTCAGGGCATTAGTGGTTATTGACACTGGTAACAATAGAATCCAGGGAGAGATCTGAAGGTCTTGATCTCCAGCACATCCAGATTACACAATGGGGTCCCATCAAGATTCAGTGTAGGTGGATCTGGAACAAATTTTACTGTCAACATCAGCAGCCTGGACTCTGAGATTTCTCAACTTTTTTATTACTATTATCAGCATATTCATTATTACAAATCATAAACTTTTTTTATGCTCTTTTCCCAACATATCACTCCCTCCTATATCTAGTAGCCTTAGGTTTGTTCTCTCATGAAAGTTCAATGTATTTTTGTGGTTCTCTCTCTCTTGCTTTCTTTCTTTCTTTCATTCATTGTTCTTTTTCTTTCTTTTTTTCCTTCTTTGCACCCAGTTATGAGTTAGAATATGTGGTATTTCCATTTCCTTCTCTGTCTTATTTCATGTAACATAATTTTCTGCATGCTCATCTGTGTTGCTGCAAATGGCAGAATTTTATTATTTTTAATACCTGAGTAGTACTCCATATATATATACCACATTTTCCTTGTAAAGTCTTCCATTGATGTGCATCTAAGGTTCCATATTTTGGCTATTACAAATAGAGCTGTGATGAACATAGGAGTGTAGGTATCCCTTGACATGATGATGTCCATTCCTTTGGATATATACCCGGTAGTGGGATTGCTGAGTCATATGGTCATTCTAATGTGTAATTGTTTGAGGAAACTCCATACTGTTTTGCATAGTGGATGTACTAACTTACCATTCCACCAACAGTGTAGAAGATTTCCCTTTACCCTTCATCCTCACCAGCATTGGTTATTCTCAGCTTTTTTAATAATGGCCAGTTTACCTGGGGTTAGACGTTATCTAAAAGTGGTTTTGATTTGCATTTCACTGATGGTTAGTGATGCTGAACATTTTTCTGGTACTTGTTGGTCGGTTGTTTGTCTTCCTTTGAAAAATGTCTATTTCCTTGGTCAATTTCTTAATTTGGTCTTTTGGTACTGTATAGCTGTTTGAATTCTTTATATAGTCTGGATATTAATCCCTTGTCATGTCATACGTATAGTTTGCAAATACTTTCTCCCATTCCACAATTTGTCTTTCTGTTCTGTTGATTGTTTCCTTTACTGTGTAGAAGATTTTTAGTTTGATAAAATCCCATTTGTTTGATTTTTCTTTTGTTGCTTGTGCTTTTGGGGTCTTTTTCACAAAGTCTTTTCCCAGTCCATCTTCCTGGAATGTTTCCCCTAAGTTTTTTTTTAGTAATTTTATGGTTTTGGATCTTATATTTAAATCTTTAATCCATTTTGAGTTGATTTTGGTATATGATGAGCGGTACAGGTCAAGGTTCATTCTTCTGCATATGGATATCCAATTTCCATAGCACCATTTATTGAAGAGGTAGCCTTTTCCCCAAGGTTTGTTCTTGTTGCCATTGTCAAATATCTGTTGGCTGTAACTATGTAGGTATCATCCTGGGTCTTCTGTTCTGTTCCATTGATCTGAGTGTCTGTTTTTATGCCAGCATCATTCTGATTGGTTGCAATAGCTTTGGAATATTATTTGAAGTGGGGTAATATTATGCCTTCAGCCTTACTACTTTCTGCTCAGGATGGCTTTGGCTATTCGGGTTATTTTGTTGTTTCATATGAATATCAGGATTGCTTTTTCTATTTCTTTGAAGAATGTCATTGGTATCTTGGGTCTTCTGTTCTGTTCCATTGATCTGAGTGTCTGTTTTTATGCCAGCATCATTCTGATTGGTTGCAATAGCTTTGGAATATAATTTGAAGTGGGGTAATATTATGCCTCCAGCCTTACTACTTTTTGCTCAGGATGGCTTTGGCTATTCGGGTTATTTTGTTGTTTCATATGAATATCAGGATTGCTTTTTCTATTTCTTTGAAGAATGTCATTGGTATCTTCATGGGGACCACATTGAATCTGTAAATGGCTTTGGTTACAATGGACATTTTCACGAAGTTAATTCTTCCCATTCAAGAACATGGTATATCTTTACACCTTTTTGTTTCCTCATTAAATTTTTTAAATAGTTTTTTATAGTCCTCATTGCAGAGTTCCTTCACCTCATTCATTAAATTGATTCCTAGATATTTTATCTTTTTGCTGACTATTGTTATTGTGATTGGTTTCTTGATTTCTTTTCCAGCTAGTATGTTCGTAGAGTGTAAAAAGCTACTGATTTGGTTGTGTTAATTTTCTAACCTGAAGCATTACAGAAATTGTTGATCAGCACTAAGAGGTTTTTTTTTTTTTTTTTTGTAGTAGGGTTTTTTTTTTTTTTTCTTTTTTTTTTTTTTTTGTAGTAGTCTTCTGGTTTTTCTATATAGAAATTCATGTTGTCTGCAAAAAGGGACAGTTTTAATTTATTCTTTCCAGTCTGGATGCCCTTTATTTCTTTCTCTTGCCTAATTGCTCTGTCTAGTATTTCCAGTACTATGTTAGACAGGACTGGTGAGAGTGGGCATCCTTGTCTTCTTCCCATTATTAAGCTGAAAGCTTTTTCCCATTTATTACAGTGCATTTATCATATATGGCTTTTATTGCTATAAGATACCTTCCTTTTATGCCTAATTTGCTGATAGTCTTTATCATGAATCGATTTTGAATTTTTCAAATGCTTTTTCTGCATCTACCTAAATAATCATGTTTGTTTGTTTGTTTCCTTCATTTTATTTATTTGTGTATGTTGAACCATCCTTGCATTCCTTGGATGAATCCCACTTGATCATGATATTTAATTTTTTGATGTGCTGCTGTATTGTGTTTTGTGAACCCTAATCCTCTTTGTTTCTCCTCTT
>NW_007746987.1:2212-3237 GCF_000696425.1 Galeopterus variegatus | reverse complement strand
CTCAAATCAACTCAAAATAGATTAAAGACTGAAAAATATGTCCTGAAACTGTAAAACTCCTAAAATAAAATACAGGGGAAATAATTCTGGAAGTAGGATTGGGCAAAGAGTTTATGAATAGGACCCCTAAAGTACAGGCAACAAAAGGAAAAATAAACAACGGAGAGTATATCAAACTAAAAAGCTTCTGCATAGCAAACACAACAAATAACGCAGCAAAATACAACCTATACAGTGGGAGAAAATATTTACAAACTAAGCATCCAACAAAGGATTAATATCCAGAATACAGGAGGAACTCAAACAACTTAACTGTAAAAACACAAATAACTGGATTGAAAAGTGGGCTAAGGAGTTGAATAGGCATTTCTCAAAAGAAGATAGATTTACAAATCATCAACAGAAAAAAAAAAAGCTCGACATCACTCAGCAACTGGGATATGCAAATGAAAACCATGTTAAGTTATCATCTCACCCCAGTTAGACTGGCCATTATCAAAAAGACAGAGACTAACAAATGCTGGCGAGGATGCAGAGAAAGGGGACCCACTGTCGGTGGGACTGTAAATTGGTAGAGACATTAAGGAAAATTATAAGGATTTTCTCAAGCAACTACAGAGAGAACTGCTATACGATCCAACAGTTCCACTACTGGGTATATGCCAAAAGGAATGCAAATCATCAAGTTGAAGTATATCTGCACTCCCGTGATTATTGTAGCTCTATTTGCAATAGCCAATGGAACCAAAATGTCCATTGTCAGATGACCAGATAAGGAAAATATGCTATATTTACAGAATGGAATAATATTCTATCAGGAAAAAGATAGAAATACTGCCATTTACAGCAGCATGGATTAATTTAGAAAAAATCATGTTAAGTTTAATATGCCGGGCACAGAAAGAGAAATATCATATATCCTTACTCATATGTGGGAGCCAAAAAAAAAAAAAAAAAGAGGGAAAAAAAAAAAAAAAAAAGAGAGAGAGAGAGAGAGAGAGAGAGAGAGAGAGAGAGAGAGAGAG
>NW_007746987.1:0-439 GCF_000696425.1 Galeopterus variegatus | reverse complement strand
AGATTTCTCAACTTTTTTATTACTATTATCAGCATATTCATTATTACAAATCATAAACTTTCTTTATGCTCTTTTCCCAACATATCACTCCCTCCTATATCTAGTAGCCTTAGGTTTGTTCTATCATGAAAGTTCAATGTATTTTTGTGGTTCTCTCTCTCTCTTGCTTTCTTTCTTTCTTTCATTCATTGTTCTTTTTCTTTCTTTTTTTCCTTCTTTGCACCCAGTTATGAGTTAGAATATGTGGTATTTCTGTTTCTTTCTCTGTCTTATTTCATGTAACATAATTTTCTGCAGGCTCATCTGTGTGGCTGCAAATGGCAGAATTTTATTATTTTTTATAGCTGAGTAGTACTCCATATATATATATATATATATATATATATATACCACATTTTCCTTGTCAAGTCATCCATTGATGTGCATCTAAGGTTCCATA
>NW_007746986.1:10027-12816 GCF_000696425.1 Galeopterus variegatus | reverse complement strand
GTGTGTGTGTGTGTGTGTGTGTGTGTGTGTGTGTGTGTGAGAGAGAGAGAGAGAGAGTTTTAGTTGGACGGGATAATTATTTGGGTTCTTAATGACTGTGGTCTGTGAAACTGGATGTGAGTAGGGTGTTAACCCCCCATAAGTAAGTTCTTTCAGTTTTGTATAATCAGATATTTATTCACACAAGTAAACGTGTCGTTCTAGATGTTATGAGGTGGAGATTAGGGAATGCAAAGATTTATAAGCCATGTTCCTGCCTGGATAGTTTATGGTTAATAAAAATATAAGAATAATATTTCTATTATACAGGTTTTCATACATTGGTGATAAAGGCATATAATAAAATGCTGTAAGAGTTCAGAAGAAAAAAAATCATATTCAGTGAACATTGTCAGGGAAGACTTGTGTTTTACTTGATTTGGGCTTTCTAGAATTATTGCTTAGGAATAGCAGATGGAGTGAGAGAGGGTAGAACAGTACAAGGATTTTTAGAAAAGAGAGATAATAAAATGTTTTCCAGGATAGAACATTCATCTAAGCTATAAAGAAAGCTATAAAGCTTTAAAATAAATTAAGTTTATATAGTACAAGTCTGTATGTTCCAAATTTTATAATTTATATTTTCTAAAGACATACTGGTCTTTAGAAAGAGGAGCCATTGAAGGATGTTGAGAAAACAGAATAATTTAATCAGGCCCCCTCACCTTAGGTCCAGTTGGGGGTGGTGTGGAGCATTCTTTGTAAGCAAATTGTGTGTGNTGTGGTAACAGATGAAGTTGAACAGGCAGGCAGGGTTCAGCAGGGTTCAGACCACATGGGGACCTGACAGGTCGTGATATGGAGCTTGCATTTATTCTCACTCTAATCTAAAATAGATTACATATCTTAATGGAAACACAAATGAAAACCACCTATTTTAATTAATAGAGTTTAGAGCAATGATAATAACACAAATAACAGAATAACAACCCTGTTGTTGAGGACAATAGGGTTTATACATTCTGAAAGGATCTATTACCTCAAGTCTGAGCTTCTCAATTTCTTCACTTGCTTCTTTAAGCCTAACTGCATCTTTATCCAGAAGTTCCTGATTTTCAGCATACCACTGTAATCTTTTTTGCAGACGACTGATTTCTTGCTTATGTGTTTCTTCTAAAATTTTTATTTCATATAATTTTTCACCTAGGTAGATAAAGTAACTTAATACCTGATCATAATTTTTCAAAATATGGAAATAAACTAAAGTAAAAGATTTTAAATGAAAACCAATGCCTATTAGATAATGAAAGCACTATGAAAAAACAAGACATAAAACAACTGAAGTATAGAACATAGTGTCTCGTCTAATATGTTAGTAAAGGGAAACGAGACTATATTCATAATCCAAATCTTCAACCTTGTAGCAAAGTTGACTATGTAGAACTTTTTGATAAACCAATTGTTTTCCCACTGACTTTCATTATCATATTGTTTCCACAGGAAAATAAATGTTGGATTCAAGAGATAAGAAAAATGAAAAATGCCTACAATTATATTAAAAAGCAACAATGGCAAACATTCCTGAGTGCTTACCATGTATTATTTTCCACAACAAACTTATATGATGGATACTTATTATTTTACTATATAGATGAGGAAAAAAATGTTTTCTTTGTACACATCTTACACTGAAACTCATAATAGGGTAGAGGAAAGATCCTGACTTTGGCAAACAAGGGCTCCTCTGATCCACCTTACTAGCCCCATGTTCCGACATCCTAAGGTCCAATCCACAGGTGCGCTCAACAATGTGCGCATGGGCACACTAAGCAGCCTCCTCTCATGCCTTCACTTTCAAGTCTTATTATCTGTCAAGGCCCAGTTCAAATGCCACTCTTCCCTGAAACCCTTTTTAGCACTCCAATTCCTCTCATGTTTATTTGTAATTTTTTTCTTACATTAAATTTTTCAGCATTCTTGTCTTACTCCCCTTTCTTTCTCCTGGTGGGGACCATGCCATATTTCTTTGTATTCTCTATAAAACACAGTGCAGTGTTATCTGTTAATATGGCAAATATTTAATAGCCTACAATGTTACAAACCCAGGGATAAAATGATAGATCTTGCCCTTAGTAACGTCACAGTCTAGCTGGGACGACAAGGCATGTAAACAACTAAACATAAAATGCCAGAGATTCAAAATAATCCTTGATTTTTATTGATCTTCCAATTATTCCTGTTAAAAACAATCAAATTCACACATCTTTTAATAACTGATTTAAAAAATGTTTCTAAGTTTACAGTATATCCCAGGGAACAGCATTTTGGTGATACCCTTCAATTCCTATTACTTAAATTCAAGATTAGAAGAATTATTAGTATAAAAGTAAACTGTTTCAGCTCAGTGTTCTACCTGTGGCATAAGTAATCTGATCTTTGGCTTGGTCCCTCTCTTTCTTCATTTTTTCCAAGTCTACTTCAAGAGCTTGTTTATCTTGCTTCAGTCTTTTGATGTCCTCCAATAAACTGTTTTTTTCTTTCTTGATATTCAAAGAAATACAAAAGCAAGTTATTTTCAACCACAATAAATTGTGCAATAGTCTCTCCTTCCCCCAATCCATCATAAACACTGCTGTGAAATATTTTTCCTACATCTTAGCTCTGATTTTATTACTATCACCTGCCCCACCTCAGAATCATTAATAGCTCTCCATAGCCTATTAGAATCAGTTCTAATCATCTCAGCACACCATTAAAGACCTTCCAACTCACTGTTTACTAACCATAGTGATGATTCACTAATTCTCTTG
>NW_007746986.1:8899-9578 GCF_000696425.1 Galeopterus variegatus | reverse complement strand
CCATTAAAGACCTTCCAACTCACTGTTTACTAACCATAGTGATGATTCACTAATTCTCTTGTCTGAATTGTTGCAATAACCTCCTAACTAACCTGTCTCTTCTACTCTCATCCCCTACAGTCCAGTGCATACTTTTCACAGTAGCCAGCAGTGTAAAGAGTCCGTTAATATCTGTTCTCTGTCTGAAACTCTCTGGTGGTTCCTCTCAGGATTAATCCAACATCCTTACCATGACCTTCAGTGTCACATAAGTCAGCCTTGCCCACAACTGACCACATTTACTATAAATCTGCCCCCTCCCTGATCTGTTCCAGCCACAGAGACCTGCTGGATGTCTTTGAACAACCCCAGCATACTCCTCCCTCAAGGAGTTTGCACTTACTGTCTCTTTTGCCCACAGCGCCCTACCCCCAGATAGTTGGGTAGCTCACTCCTTCACTTCTTCAGGATTCCTGCTCAAATAAAGCCCAGGAAGGCCTTCCCTGCCACCCTCTCTAAAACAGCAAACCCCATCCTAGCCCCCCGGCACACTGTTGCATTTTCTTCTCACAGCACTCACCACTACCTAAATGTAATATCTATTAACTTGAAAACTTTTTGCTAACTCTTGTATCATAAACGTACAGAAAAGGCTTGGGACACCAAAAAAAAAAAAAAAAAAAAAAAAAAAAAAATTTTA
>NW_007746986.1:0-6506 GCF_000696425.1 Galeopterus variegatus | reverse complement strand
CCTTTTTGTCTTTTTTACTGACCGGCAACGGGATCGCAACCCTCGGTGTTGCACCCGCACCGCGCTCAGCCAGTGAGCGGGAACCGGTCTCCACATGGGATCCGAACCCTTGGCGGGAGCGCCGCCGCGCTCCCAAGTGGCGCACTCTCCAGTGCGCCACCGGGCCGGCCCTCTCTTCCCAATTTTTAGAGACAAAAATCAGTGGCCCAGAAAGATGTGCTGCATTTTTCCTATGGAGTTATTGTACTCCTTGCACATCATGCTAGATCCCTTTCTGACAAACACAAATTACCAATCTTACACATGGAAAGTAACCAACAAAACCAAACACAGTCTACTCCAGAGACATTATACAAGAAGTTTAGAAATCCACATAAGGTCATTTAACCTCCATGTGCTAAAGAATTTCATTGCAAAGGTAAATTTAGAGTTTGGGTTTTGGATCTTAGAATAGATCTTCTCTTTTAGAAGCCAGAGAATATAAGATGTGATATTTTAAACTACTGAAGCAGTTGGAAAGAAAGCAGACGTAACTACTTTCACGTATCAGAATTGTGCGGATTACCATACTTGGCCTAGGGTTACACCTACCAGGACAAAGGAGCAATTTTTTAAAAAAGTTTACACAAAGGTGCCCTCTGCTTGTCACCCTGTGTAGCTTCTAGCTTTGTCTGCTACAGGGTGTTCCTTTTTCTATTTTGCATGAAAGATCAGAATGAGCTATTGGTGGCCCTGCCTATTACATCTTGCCTCTTATGCCGTAGGTTATCTAACAAAAAAAAATTGAAGAAATACATGAATAAATATGGTGACATTCATGGTCAAAGAAACTTCTGATAACAGTCCTATCTGAGTGATTAGGCACTTATGAGAAATGATGCACAAACAGTAGTCATTTCTTAAAAGAAGAGTACCCTAGCTTGTCCACACTTGTGGGTTCGGCTTTTTCACATAATATGTTAAAGGTGGAGGTAGTAACATCCAGAAGATTTTCCAGTCTGAAATAGGATTCCTAAATAGGTGTCGGTTCTCCATTGTCCTGCTATGGTGAGTGCTGGCTGGTAACAATTCACCAGTGTCTCCCTCTCTGGAGAAATGCCCTCAGCAAAACAGCGGTCATTGCCCCCTTCCCAGGGTACAACAAGCAAGGACCAACTCTGTGGTACAATCTACTCTTCAGAGCTTCCTGGTGGGAGCAGCATGAAGCCAGTCTCCAGCCAAGACCACATTCTTACTTCCATTCCTGCCCCTGACCTCCCCCACCCTGCTTCTCCTCCCCTGAGGGTTATCCTCCAGTATATCACCTCTAAGGGATCCCCGTCCCAGGCTCTGCTTCTATGAAACCTGACCTAAGACAGTAAGTGATTCTGCATGGTATTTTCTTTACTATTATTAATCACATGGTTCTTTAAGAAATGGTTAAGCATCTCAGGCTTAATGACTGATCAGAGGAATATTGTATAAGTATATTTGATTTCCTGAAACTGATGTCAAACGCAACATAAATATGCTGAGAATACTAAAGTATTTAGTACCCAAAGAAAAATCCTTTATATGTTAAATACCTAAAAGTTATTAAACTGAAAATCAGTGTACAAATGAAAATAAATAAATGTAAAAATAAGTTTTTACTATTTCTAAGTAAAAATAAATGTATTATTAATATAATGATAAAATGCTTAGAAACAATCTATTTGGTTTTAAGAATATCAAAAGGACTTACTTTAAGGAAGCTAACTCATTGAATAAATTCTGGTTTTCCTTAAACATTCGCTCCTCATTTTTCTTGTTTTGTTCTTGAAGATCTTTCACTTTATTATACAACCTTTCATTTTCCTTTTAAAAACAGAAACTTGCATTTTAGTTTAAAGTCAGTAGTACTTATATAACATATATGCTCACAATAGATAAATACTTTAAAAGTTTCTAGGGTGTTTTAAATTTCTTCAGCTTTGGAGTATGCAAAACATTAAAACAATTCTTTCCAAAATGCTTAAATGCTTAATTGAAAAAAAAAAGTTGCAAAAATTCCCAAAGCCAAAGACCCTAATGTCAGTATAACGCACTGACTGCACTTCACAGGAGTAAGCAGAAGAGTGGCTGAAGGAATCCTTACATCCCAACTGCATGGACCAGAGGTGGCAAGGCCCAGTGGGACTCTTTACATCCTCTTCTGTGACTTTAATGTGACTAGTCTAAGAAAGGAAAAAAAAAAAAAAATCACTGCTGGAGGAAGATTCTGGAAGGCTGGCTTCCAGTGGTGAGGTAATTAGATGTAGCCACAGTGCTGTTCATGTTTATATCTGAAACTGACTTTAAGTGGGGAATTAAAGACAGGGTACTTCTGAAAGTTGTCAGGACAAGGCAGAGCAGAGACTAGACCCAGTCCACCATGGGATTTGAGTTAAAGAATGACTCAAACCAGTTGAGATCAGAGGGAGAAGAGAAGGTACCAATCTGTGCTTAGATGCTCTTTCTTACCCCTTTAAATTTAAGAATCTCATGAAAACCAAGGGCTTTTGAGGATCTAATGAAAACTATGGACTGTCTCACAGTGTCTGAGATAGTGCCTGGCAGATGGTCTGTGCTTAAATACCTGTGGAATTAATGCACTTCCTGCCCCCGCCCCCAATACTTAGATATATAAATTTTGTACTATCTTTGCGGGAGGGAGTGGTTGGCATACTTATGGGTCTGTGAAATTTCCTTAAAACCCCTGCTCTGTATGTCAAGATCAGACTGGCAGGCAAAGGGTTTGAATGTTTCTCACTAACTCAAGGGCAGTGTGTCCTGCAAAATCAGTCCACTTCATTCAGAGCAAACGTTTTAATCACTGACTTGGCAATGTTTTCGCTGGATGTCCTGGGTGACAATGCATGTCACTAGCAGGCTGAATGCTCAGGCTATAGTCGTCAAAAGAGAAGAATGCTATTAGAGAGGAGAAGGGGAAAGGAGTAAGAAAAACGGGCATGGGAGGCAGGGAATGAGGATACAGTCTTATGCTGCAGATCACTAAAGCTGTCCTGGCTGACTGTCAAGGAGCATCACTGAAATTCCAGGATACATTACAAACATCTGTCTCTATACGAACACACAGATCTTTCCACATTAAATTCAAATTTTCTTTTCTAACCCTTACAGCATTAGCAATTGATTTCAGGTTCATATTTCTGAATATAATAGCAAAACTACCTAATAAGTATTACCACTGAAAAGAATTATAGAAAACTAAAGAAAAACAGGATAGCCTCTAAGGGACTTGGATATTAAAAATAGTAATAGGCAACATTCATTGATTGCTTATTGTGTGCCAGGCCAAGAGTGTACTTGCTAAAAGGATGGTTTGTCCTGTCTTACTTTCAATTTCCTAATCACCTTATGAGGGAGGTTCTTTATTATTATCCCCATTTCACAGATGAAGAAACTGGCCTAGCGAATCAAAGTAATTTGTCTAAGGCTGTACAACAGGTGGTAGAGCTAAGACTCAAAGGCAGACTCTTTGAATCCAGAACCCATGCTCTTTTAGCCACCTGAATCCTGCCCATGAAAAATGTACAAATTATTACTTCCTCATATTTGCCAGAACTCCCATTACCTGTTAAATTAGCACAGAAATATTTTAATATGCCTTATTTTTATAATTAAAGGATCAAGAGCAAACTGGCCATGTACTGAAGAATTGCCATACCTGTTGATATCCTTGAAGAAGTGTCTCTTGCTCTTGTATTTCTTTTTGGATTTGCTTCAATTTTTCTCCAGTGACAGGATCAGTTGTTTTTCCAAAATGTAACCATCTTTGATTTTTGCTTGTTTCTTCAAAGCTACTTAACTTTGAGAAAATGCAGAAAGTGTTTTATTTCAGGAAGGAAATGATGAAGTGAGAAGTGAGGAAGAATAATAGAAAACTCAAGGTGTTTAGACTCAAAACTGTCTTATGATATTGTCCACACTGGAATGTAATGCAACTCCAGTTGAATCAGCACAGTGATGTTTTATGCTGATGGTTCTGGTGAATGAGGTAACTCAGAAATGCTACACAATAACATTCTGAGTCTAGACCTTCTGTAGCAGTTCTTGCTGAAACTTTGATTTCTTTGAAGGTCACAATGAACTAACCAATTTGTTTTTAAAAAGAATGCTAACAGAAGAAAACCATCAAACTGAGCTAATTTAAATTTAGATTTCCCCCCAAGGAGTTCAGTTCACACTCTCAGGGAAGGAGGCACTTTATGGAACTACAGCATATTTTATACGGCAAAATATCAAGGCAAACAGCTCCAGGAACCAAGAATGACAAGACATTTAGAAGAGAGTACCGGTCTTTTTGTTTTTTTACTAAATAAAAGAAAAAATAGAACAGTATGTCTAGTACCTTGGCTTGAAGAATATAATTGTCTTGATTCAATTTGTAGAGTTCTTTTTCCTGTTGTCTCCTTAGGTCTTCCAATTTATTTTCCAGCTCTTTCTCTTTTTCTGAAAATGTGACTTTGATTTGTTCAATTAGGGCCTGTGCACCCCTCCATTTTTCTTCTGCTTCCTGAACTCTTTTAAACATAAATAATTCTTTCTCCTTGTTCCCACAACAGTATCCTGAAGAATCCTTTTAAGGAAAAGCATTACTTCTTTACAGTGGATTTATATGTAAAATTTGAACAAAGGTGGTTAGGAAAAAAACAAAACAAAACACACAAAGAATAAAAATGACATGGGGGCCGGCCCGTGGCTCACTCAGGAGAGTGCGGTGCTGATAACACCAAGGCCATGGGTTCGGATCCCATATAGGGATGGCCGGTTCGCTCACTTGGGAGAGCGTGATGCTGACAACACCAAGTCAAGGGTTAAGATCCCCTTACCGGTCATCTTTTAAAAAAAAAAAAAAAGAATAAAAATGACACGGGTAATAATGTTTTACTGTATAAGAAAATCAATAAATGCAACAAGAATGATTAGAATATCACTTGAAGGAAAATAAATTTCATGTATTTATTATATTGTTATTTATAATTTAGTTTTAATATGATTTTGGAACATAAAAATATTATGAATGTTAATTTTAAATTTAATACCTACGGTCTGAAACTGAGCACAAGAATCAATTTCTGTAGGATCTTCAGACTTCTTAGGAGTAGTCGGGCAACTTTCAATTTTGGGAGCTGGTTTACCCAGAGCTGCAGGCTTGATGAGTTTTGTTCCAGATAAGATTTCTAAATATTAAAAACAATGGATAAAAGCACCACAAATGTAAAGTTGAATGTGTATTCAGCAATTATGTAACAATAAGTACGAATACAATGGGAACACTAAGATAAAACGAGGATCTCAAAATAGGCTGACAGACAACACTGTAACGCAGCTGTTTCACTGATTCACTATGTTAACTGACTACACTCAGAGCTGCCACCTATAGTCAACATTCTACTCAATTTGACACAGATGGCTAATTGACCCAAGACTCAGATCAAATGACAAACGGAGCTAAAAATATGTGAGAATGTGAGCTAGGAAAACTTCAAGCCTTATTACTTTCAAATAAACTATCCTTTTAAATGTTCACAGTAATAATAAGAATTTCTAAATGATAAACCAAAGAGCAGCTGATAACTTTATGAAGCATTTTAGTTCAGATTAAGTGTGCTTTCAGAGTACACCTTTTATAAGTAATGCATATCAAGTAATGCATACAAGGATACTCCAAAAAGTTCAAGAAAAAACAGAATTAAAAGATAATACGAATCTTTCCATACACTTTTCGAAGTACACTCGTACAGTATCAATGGAACAATACAAATTGCATGGAGGACTTTATAACAGCTGATCTAAATTTGATTTTAAAAGTTTAATAATGCTGCTATAATACTCTGGTAATATATATTAAATTAGAAAAAAATGTAATTAATGTATATTCTGATCCAATTTTCAGCTTTTAAAGTAACTTGTAAATCACCAAACAGTAGTAATAATTCTAAGACCAACCTATTATTCAATTAATAATAAACAATGTTTAAGGGAAATACCTAGAAGGACTCTTAAGGCCCATATTCAAGTACTACAGGTCCTGAGCTGAACACTCAATAAACATGATCTGACCACCTTAGAGGTAAAGAACTTCAAAATTTATATTTTTAAAATAATTTCTTCAAGATGTTAACTTCTTAAATATAGAGTTTACTTTTTCATTAAAAATGTTATATATGATTATTAAAGATTTGGAAAATATAAAAAATAGGAAAGCCAAAAGAAGAGATAAGTTACCAACAGTCCTTCATCAAAAGATTTCATTTCAATCTTTTTTTCAGGCATGTGAAGGTTTTCCTTATTGAGTTGTGATTATATTTAGACTGTTTGATGTAGGTTTTCCAGAGAAATTTCTTAAAGCATTCATAAAGAAATTGTTTGAGTCATTGTAAAGGCAGGCATTTAATCCTTCCAGATCACTGGAGGATCATTTCTGTGACCAATGAATGGGGTGCGATCTGCTAGCTTACGATTCTCCTTAGGAGGCAGGT
>NW_007746985.1:12118-12817 GCF_000696425.1 Galeopterus variegatus | reverse complement strand
TATCCTCCACTCTGCTACCAAAGCCATCCACCCCAAACTCAATGGGACTGTGTCCAGACTTTACGAGGCACCCTACTGGGCTCTTCTCCACAGACTAGAGGCCCACAGATGGGTTCTTGCTTGGCCTATGTTGAATTTTTAAAAAAAATCTGGCAGTTTCACATAAAAAGTTGGCTTTCCAGCTTCTCCCAAAACACTGAGCTCTGTTCCTGCATAACTAGAGCTTGTCTGGAGCTAGTGCTGAAAGAAAGGCAGCGAGACCCGGTCTGACGGTTCACCAGAGCAGTTCCACTTTATTCAAGGACTGCGCGCACATTTATAGGGTGCTGTGCTCCGGAGCGGGAGAGAGAGTGGACGGGGCAGTAACTGATTGGACGGGGCTGGGCAGGAGGTGAGCCTTGACCTGTGACTGGCTGAGGTTTGGCGCGGGTGGGCTTGGGTGTTGGCGCCAGCGGGCGTGTTTACTGCGGAGAAGAACCAGGAAGGGCGCCATATTGCCAGGGTGTGTCCCTGTTCAGGCGCCCATGGGGTCCCTACAAGTGTGATGCCTCCCTAGGGAATAGTCTCCACCGTTCCCTATTACCTCACATCCAGCCTCCTTCCCTTGTTATATTACTTGCTTGGTGCCTGCAGGCTTTTGAGTTTCCCCCTGTAGTCTCCAGGCAAAGGCTTGTAGCATGGCACAGAGGGAAGGAGGGA
>NW_007746985.1:0-11016 GCF_000696425.1 Galeopterus variegatus | reverse complement strand
TCACTAACCTTGCCTTTAACAAGGACAGCAACAGTCCTCAGGCTTAGAGCAGGTAAGAGCAACTAGCAGCTAGCTATAGTTTAACAGTAGTGTTGCTTTTTGGTGTATTTATTTGTTGTGGACCATGACCGGGACCTTCCATTACGGCTGGTTCCTTTATAGAAGAAAAACAGATAATTAATAAATAATAATCAAGATAGAGCAAGAAGATGGTGCCTAATGACTTAGCTTGGAAAAAAAAACCCAGTTGTCAGCCTCTAATCAAGGCAGCTGGCTTTCCAGCCAGCAGGCTGTGGTTAAGCTCAGGGAAGGAACCTGTTTGAGGTCAGTCGGTCCAGTTGGTCAACAGCTGTCATCGGGACAGCCTCGGAGAAGAGTTTTTCATTTTTGTTGGAGCCAGTTGGCCAGACTTTGCAGCCCAGTAGTAGCGATCTTGCTCCCTAGGGTTTCATCAGGGCAGACCGCCCCTCGCTCTAGGGCAGGTTCACCATCTGGACCTCCTTCTGGGAATCCTATTCCATCCACAATGATAGATGGGCTCAGGGGTAGGTAGTGAGATGCCCAGAGACTTTTCCTGGGAATGCTAAGGCTGGCTCTTTCCCACTGGCTTTGAAATCAAGAGGATGAGATGCTGGAGCTCCTACAGTCATTTCTGCCACCTTGAGGAGGAAGCCAAGAGCAAGGGAATGGGGCTGAGAAACGAGGAGAGAGAAACCTGATCCTGATGGTATCTTTTCCATCCCTGGATCCAAGTGTGCCTGAAGCTAGGCTCTGCCCTTGGCCATCTTTAAAGCTACCCACTGAGCCAATAAATTCTCCTTTCATGTAATCCAGTTAGGATCGGTGCTTCGGTCACTTGCAACCACAAGAGACTTAACTGATGAAATGGCTCAGTGCAAATCCTTGGCCACTGAGAAGGAAAGAACTCATAGGACATGACATGAGTGACTGGCGTTATCACTATCCTGTGACACCGGCATAGAAAAAGCTATCATCGTAATATAGATGATCATGTGCCAGGCACAGGCTAAGTGACTGACATCAATGGCTTATTTAATCCTTGTAAAAGCCTTGCTTGTAGGTATATTTTTATCACCATTTTATAGATGAGAAAACCGAAGCTCAGGGATCCTCTGTGAAGCTTAGTAGCAGAGTCGGGGCTGGTTCTTTAATACTGTGTAGTCCCAGCCACCCTTTTACAATAAACAAGTAGATTGCTCACTAGACAATATAAAACTCAGAAAATGTGTGATCACAAAGGAAACAGAAGGGTGTGGCTGTCAGGTGGCACATGATGATTATTATGTCCCAGGTGACGTGAATGCCACCTCCAGGGGCTGTATGGTACCCAGCCTAGGTGGCCGTTTCTGAGCCCTGCAGAAAGAGAATCAAGCTCTTTTTAGCCCTGGTCTAAGACGAAAAGGCAGATGAAGCCCTGAATTTAGATCAGAGCACATTAGTGCTAATTAGCTGTGTGGCTTTGGATGATTCATCTTTCCAAGCCCTGCTGTTTTTCCCCATCTGGAAAGTGGAGACCCCAGCCCCTGCCTCACTCCCCTTGCTGAGCTCCTGCAGCATCAGGTGAGGCGTACGATGTGGAACATGATTTGTGAAATAAGAGGGGCTGCGGGAGGCTGTGGGAGTGAGCAGGTGTGGACCGATGTAAACCAACAACCTACATGTCTTCCTCCCCACCCAGCGCTGGGAAGAGGCAGGCCCAACGGTGACCCGAAAAGAACTTTTCTATCCCTGAAGTGAAGGGAGATAAGAACTGTGAAGCAAGAGAAACGAGTGCTGCTGCAGGCGCTAGGGAGTTTATTTTTACCCCGTTATCTCTATCCTGAAATGTCAGGCGTGGAGCTGTCTCTCTCTCTCTGCCTCCCCCCACCCCCCAATATGGCAACGCAGCCTGGAAACAGGCCCCTCTCTTCCTCTACTTCCTCTGCTTTCCCATGACAGTCACAGTGCTATGGTGACGGGAGGCATGGAAACGCTGAAATCAAGAAGGGGGAGGGAGACCTTTTATTTGGGTGCTGGGACAGGCTCACTTCCTCCTAAAGACGGGGGCGTGCAGAGGAGGCCCTCGGCATTGTCAGGCACCTACTGCAAGATTTGTGTCATATGGACGCTTTATGCTGCACGACGCGAAAACCCAGCCTACGCTCGCTTATAGAATAAAAAGCATTTCATTGGCTGACGCCACTAAAATGTCCAGCAATAGGGCTGGCTTCTGGTGAGGTTTGGTCCTGGCACTCAATGCCGCTACAAGGACTCAGTGTTCTCCATCTCTTGCTCTGCCTTCTGTGGTGTTGGCTTCATTCCCAGGTACCATGCTGTGCTCCCCCACATCCAGAATCTTCTTCATGGTCACACATGGTTGCAGTGATTGTAAACATCACATCCTCCTACTGGTGGGTCTCAAGACCCTAGACAATGTCTTCTTGAGCTTCATTGGCCCCAAGTGGGTTCTGTGCCCACCCCTGAGCCAATCACACTGGTGTGAAAGTGGAGGGTAACAAATGCTTCTGACTAGCTTGAGCCAAACCACATTCCCAAGAACAGGGAGCGGTGTTTTCCTGAAGCAGGGGTAGGGCATTGTACCCACGAGGTGGGAAACGATGCTGAGCCACAAGTGCCACCTGTTCTGTGCTGTATCCACTTTGCAGTTTCATCCTGTCCTACCCGGGAAAGCCTCTGAGATTAGAAGAGACTGTTCTTTCTTATCTAGAAATAGGCCAACATTAATTTCTTCTCTTTCCATCCATAAGTTTACCTGGATTCTGAGTTCTAAGAATCCCAAGTCTGTCACTCCCAAAATTGTATCAAGGCTAGAGACTCTCCCCCAGGTAGACAGGTAGGTTCAGGGAGCAAGGCCACGTGTTTACCTGCCAAAGGTGTCCTCTGCATTCAAAATAGAATTTGCACCCGATGTCCTGTCTACCTACCACTTGCCTCCCTGCTCACATTTAGCCACACCTTGCTTCTTGTTATTTCTTAAACAAGCCCATCACCTGCGTACATGAGATCTTCTGCTGTTTCCTCAGTCTGGAATGTTCTTCCCTTAAACCTTTGCATGCTGACTCTGTCTCATTATTCAGGACTTGGTTCAAATATCACGCTCTCCAAGAGGTGTCAGACCAGCCTAGCCTGTAAAATCACCTGAAATGATTGTGTTCATTGATGGGTTGAGTGTATCTCTCCCTTCCCTAGACTGTGAGCTCCACAAAGCCAGGATTGTGCTTGTCCTTGTCACGTGTAGTTCCTGGTTCTGTGTCTGGCATATTGCAGGAATTCGAATATTTGTTGAATAAATGAGTGAAAATTCTTTATTGAATGGCCTTGTCAACTTTTTGGGGGTGGAACAGTTACTTATACTTTTCTTGGCTTTAATTTGGTGCTTACCAAAACACTGAACATCAAAGAGATGAAACACAGTAATGATTTTTAAATAAAGAAACTGAAGCTCTTTGATGATGAGATTTGCTCAAAGTTGTATCCAGATTAGTACAGAAAGATACCTGGGAGGTACTGACTGCTTCTTTGAGGAATTCCCTTTGCAAAGCCCATGCATGTGAACATTCGAAGGCTTGAAACCCCAGGGGGAACGTGGGGCCATCTTTCTATCCAGGTGTCTGAGAGTGGTGACAGGACCACCCTGCACAAGTAAAAGTCTGAAAACGACATGCGATGATGATATTGTTTGCTCCTTTACCCGAGACAGAATGAGAAGAGCGTCCTATAAGAAAAAGAATATTTCACCCTGTCCATAAGTCAACGTCAAAATCTTAATGTGCTGATCATTTGGTGGAACCCCCATCCTCTCGGTGGACACAAACCCTCCCCGAGACCTACTAGCCTATGACAGTCCTCAAAACAATCAGGTGAGAGTGTGGATGGCCCAGCATAGCCAAAGGAAGCTCAAAAACACACCTCCTGCAGATGGCCATTGGTTGTCCCTGCACTCAGTAGACAACACGCCATCTGGGGCATCTCAAGCATGCTTAGTCACTGCTCATTTTCTGCTCTCCCAGGCTCTCACATGGCACCTTGACCTGTGCTCTCCAGGACTCCCCATCATATGTAACAATAGCTTTATTTAGGTGATTATTTGATTAATATTTGTCTTCCCCATTAGACTCCAAGCTTCTTAAGGGCAGGAATCGATCTCTAGATCACTGCTCTGTTCAGTCTATTTAGTCAACCAGCCCTGTGCCTGACATGTAGACCGTGCCTCATGATGACTTTTTGAACGGAAGAATAGATGCATGAATGGAGCTCATGGTTGACCAGCCTGACTCAGCTGGAAGAAAGAAAAGAGGCTGGAGGTTTTCAGTGTCAATCAGACCTTGTCCCCTCATCACCACCCCACCCTTTTCATCAAGGTGTCTCCTGTGCCTAGAGAAGTATCTGGCGTAGAGAAGAGGGTCAACAGATACTAGGAAAAATAAATGAATGGACACTGCTCTTTCTCTTTCCAGAGAAGCTGTTTGCCTTCTTAAGGATAAATTTATGGAGATGGAGAATGGGGGCAAACATACTGATCCAAGTCCAAAGGTTCCATTTAGGTCATTCCCTTCAGACTCAGTGGGTCTGGTTCTTGGGTTCACTAAACCTGCAGGCCAGCAAAAGGGGGGTTTCAGACACAAGCTAAACTAGTTTGCTAGAGACAATGCATCTTTGGACTTTAGGAGAACAAGTCCAGGGGTTAGGTACTTAAAGTTTTAGTGGGTCATGGCTCCTGGACCTTATCACATACTCTGAAGACACAAAACAGCCCAAGAATGGTATCGCACCTTATGAGATAACCTGGCCCCAGTCTTAAAGTGTAAAGACCTCCTACCAGGTCAGGAGGAGACTGGACAGAAAGGGATTTTTCTTCTCCATTGCCACACCCTCCTTACTGAGGTGTAATGAGTTCTATTGTAGCCCTTTGCGTCTAACATTTAACCAACGAAGGGCTCAAGATATTTGATCCTTGTCAATCCTTTGGGGGTAACAAAGAGGTCACAGATTTGTTCTTCAATCACTCATCCAAAACCAAACACCAAACACCACTCCCCCCAAACTGTACTTAGAAACCACCATAAAACCAAATCTCCAACCATGCCTGGGTGTCAAACCCACCCCAACCCAGCAAACAAAAGTGGCTCACCTTTGAACTACAGAACCCCTTCCAGAACCAGAAGGAAAGAGAAAGGGATTTACAGGTCATCTCAGAGTTGTAGACTCTGGCTTGTCCCCAGGATGAGTTCATTACTTATTTTTAGAGACTGGACTCAAATTAAACAAACAGCACCTATAAATAGAGCAGGGATACACTCGCCTCGGTGTCACTGAAAGGTCCTTTTCACGGGGACAGACTCGCTAAATGGACATTCTCGGGTTACCCTGCTGGTACTACATGGGGAAGAGTTGTACTTTCTCTCTTCAAGTGTTATCCAGGAGGGGGGAAAAAGCAGGTGAGTCAGACATTGGGATTCAGCCTGATTCTGTTTTCTTCATTCCTTTTTTTCCTAAATGCTCATTCACACTCTTTGGGACAAGGAGCTGTAGAGGGAGGATATCATTCTATAAACACCTAGGCTGGGCAATTTGGCAGTTCCCTCTGGAAATGGATCCTGGCTCAGACTGTATTTGACAGAGTGTTCTGGTCTGTTAGATTAGATTGCAAACTCCCTAAGGGAATGGACCAAGTGCTAGAATTTACTCTTGGATTCCCCCATGCTGCCAAGCCCAGGGATGACTAGAGTTTCCATGGCAGACCCTGAGCTGTGAATTAAAAGGGCCCTCCTTATGCATGGTGGTCCTATGGTGCAGAACAACATGGATGTGTGTTCCAGGCCTGGTGTGGCTTTATTTTAACCATGCTGAGGGGTGTGCTTGGGAGGGGTCATCCCATCATGGGATAGACGAGCGGAGGCTGGAAACACCTGGAATAACTGTGAATAAACATAGAGCCACGGGGCCACGAAGTCAAGTCACTGGAATAATGACAAGAGCTACCACTGATTCGGCACTTGACCTAGTCACTCCAGGCACTAT
Organism: Galeopterus variegatus; assembly: GCF_000696425.1. Taxonomy (NCBI): domain Eukaryota; kingdom Metazoa; phylum Chordata; class Mammalia; order Dermoptera; family Cynocephalidae; genus Galeopterus; species Galeopterus variegatus. The sequence goes on along the minus strand of NW_007746985.1, from coordinate 4,974 downwards.
TCAACGCACTTTGTAAAGACTCACTTAATCTTTCCCAAACTCCTATGAGGTGGGGACTATTATTATCTCTCTTCTACAGCTGAGGAAACTGAGGCACCACCGAGAGATTATGTGTCTTGCTCAAGGTCACACAGCTGGTAAGTCAGGTTGGAAGCCAGGCAGTTTCCAGAGCTTGGTCTCTTACAGTACAATCTATGGGCCTGGAGCAGACATCTGTTGGTTTTCCTGTCTCTTCCTCCCTGGGTGACCACAGGCCTCTGAGGAACCAGCTCTTCCCACTCTCAGCCTACCTGCTTCTGGCGCCTTGTCTTGGGGTGGAGCCCCTGACTGGTCCTGACCCAAGCCTGCAGCCCCCATCATCAGGAATCTGGCAGGCATGGCCATGGGACCTAGGGCAGGTGATCTCAGGACTTCTGCTGGGAATGCTAGGATGAATACACACTGGATTTCCCTCTGGATTTGAACTGCAAGCAGGTAGCCTTGGGAAGTACCATGGCCACCTTGCTACCCCAGTGGGAACCTGGCTGAGAATGAAATCAGAATTGAGAGAAAGCAGAGCTGAATAGTGGATCCTGGGGGCATCATTCGAAGCCTGAATCCAGCTGCACCTGATGCTGGAACCTATGCTTTACCCTCTCCCTTTCATGAGCCAATATTTCCCTGTTGCTGTTTAAGCTGGTAAAAGTTGATTTTCCATTATGTACAGCAGAAAGATTCCAACCTGAGAGAGTCTGGGCCATAATCAAATGTAATTTGGCCCAGCTAACAACCCAGCCCCTTCCATAAATGAGAGCCCATCCCCACTCCCTTCTCTAGCTCTGCTGGGCTCTTCCAGAAACACATGCGCCATCCTGCTCCATATTTGTGCTCAGCCACTCCATTCTCCACCTACTCAAGCCCCACACACTGCCTCCCTGCTGAGGCTTCCTCTGGTGGCACCAGTCAGAATTACATACTGGTTCCCTTGGTTGCCACCATATACAACTTGTACACTTAGCACTGATTTTCTTCTGCCTTGAAACACATTAAGATTTTTACAAGTCATTCACTAACATTTATTGAATGATTCCTATGTGTCACATCCCTGGCTTGGGGCTGAGGATTTCAATTGAATAATATCAACCTGTATCTGAGGTCTTCTTAATAAGCTAAGCGTCAGGCACTCTGCTTAGCATTTAGGATGCTTCGGTTGTGTGACTGCTTTTCCTTAAAAACCCCACAAGGCGAGTACGAATAACATCTCCACTTTACACCTGAGAGGGTGGTAAATTAGGGAATTAAGATGAGGCACCGAGATGTAATAGACATGAAACTGCAGAGCAAGTGACGAGATGAAGATGTAGATTTTCACAGTTAGCCTCACCTCCAAATCCCTCCAGCTTCACAAATCCCCAGTCCACAAAGAGGATAAAAGAATCAATAGGTATTAAGAGAGGATTTTTTGGAGGGGAGGGCCAAGCACTATGCTGTCATTCACCTCCCAGTAAATATACACACAAGGTGGGGGTGTTTAACCTATTCCTGCTCCTCAAATTCAGGAAGAGCAGCTTTCTCGAGAGGCTATGGAGTCTTCAATCAGCGTTCCCTGCCACTGGAAAGACAGAAGCTTAGGGACTATGTGTAACTCACTCACTCACTCCTGAGCATCCAGAGGGTGGGAGACCATGGCTAGGAAGCTGATATCAGCTTGCACACCCAAAGCTTGTTCTGGCAGAGTGTGAGCATTTCCTACAGACCATCTTGGCCCATGGGTCATCTTAGATGTCATACAACAGGGTGGCCTTGAAGAGCAAGGAGTCTTCATCAGACAGAGGCTGGAGGTTGACCAACAGTGTCCTAGGAGTGTTAAGGGATTCCTAGGGTGGCATGAGCTGTACTGTCCCCCTTGCTGGGGCCTCTCCAGGTGCCCACTCCCTACCCCATGTGGCACTTGAGCACACCTAGAGGAGGCAATGACACCCTTTTTAAAAAATTGAAACATGGGCCGGCCCGGTGGCGCACTGCTATAGTGCGCCGCTTGGGAGTGCGGCGGCGCTCCCGCCGAGGGTTCGGATCCCACATACAGACCGGTTCCTGCTCACTGGCTGAGCGAGGTGCGGGCGCGACACTGAGGGTTGCAATCCGTTGCCGGACACGAAAAAAGACAAAAAGGAAAAAAAAAATTGAAACATAATTGATTATACATATTTTGGAGGTACAGCATTGACTACCATCACCTGTGTACAACATGTGATGATCAAATCAATATTAGTGACACCTTTTGACTCTAACAGTTAAGTAAGTACTTCTCTCCGCCACATTTCTTGGTCCTGCCTTTCCCCCCTCCCAACACCTTTGTGTGTGTGCGTGTTGGGGGAAGATAATGAACGTGAATTTCCCTCTTCCCCAAAGCAAGCAGCTTGCCAAATGGGTGCAGATAGATGAAGAAGAAAAAAGGCTTATTTTTAAATCAAGTGTGACATATTGATTAATATTTGGGGGTAGGGCCTTCTAATTTTAGAAATGAGACTAAATTTGTGACTTAAAAATTACCCCACTGAAAATGTAGAGACCTAACAGAGGTAAATCTAAAGTTGCCTTGATGGCTTCACCCCTCAAGTTCTAGACAGAAGGCCAGACAGGTTAAGTGACCTGCTCAGGCTCACAAAGGTAGGGAAAAGGCAGATCTGTGTTCTTAATCACATGTACACTGTTCCTACCCTCAAGGAAATTATGTCACTCCTGTTCCTAACTGGAAGGGCCTGTATCCTTTTCTTCTCTTATTCATCATCATCTTCTCAAATTCCCTTCCTTTCCCTCAACTCATCATAAATGGCCCCAGATGGGTGTTGACAGAACTATGGCATGATCATAGGTGGGTGAGGTCATTCAAGGATGACTGCAATCAAGAAGGATTCAAAGACCAGCAAATCCCTGAGCACCAAATCTGGAGAATTTCCTACTTTCAGCTACCTGAATACTTTGATGATTACTAAAACAATATTCCTATTATTAACACAACCACTGAGCACTTACTGCATTTCAGCAACCATGCTGAGGGCTTTTCATATGTGTTGATTCAATCCTAATAATCTTGTAAGATGGATTCTCCTAACATTGCCGTTTACAAAGGAGGGGACTAAGGCTCAGACGAGTATCTTTCCCAAGGTTTCAAAGTCACCCAACAGAGCCAGGTTTCCAAACCAAGTTTGATCCTGGAGCCTGCGTTCCTAGCCATTACACTGTACTCAGCACATGGTACCTGGAAACCCACAGCTGCTCTCCTCTTGGACCACCACACCTGCCTGGAGTTACCTGCTGCTATCAGCCCTATTCACGAAAACGGACCCTCTCCCAATATTTTGATGGCATCTAATTAAGAAGTTTATTTGGTCAGATCCAATCACACAGGGCTCTCTGTGTTTGGAAGATGGTCTCAAGTTTTTTGAGATCAAAAACATGGTGCATGCATGGGGAGTGGGTGGAGGGAAGCAATTTGTAGCTACCAAGGTGATGACAGAACCAGGGGTCTTCTCTACCCTTTAGGAGATGATTCCATGAAGCTTAGCCTAAGGCAGAGATAATAAAAAAGCAGAGCCCTGTTCTTAATGGCAGTGCTATGCTGCAGAACTTAGAGACCATGACATGGATCTCTCAAGACATGAGATGTACTCCATTATGGCATCAAGCAAAACCATGTACCAAAGTTATTCACCTACTCCTCCAATGGGAATGTCTGAAAAATTTATCTTAATAAACAGCATCTCAATTAAAACTTTAATGAAGTAGTTGTGAATGCAGTCTTGGGAGCCAGATTGCCTTGGTTCACTTTATTAGCAATGTATCCTAATCAAGGCACTTAAGCTCTGAGCTTCCCTTTCCTAGTCTGTAAAAAAGGTGATAGTAGTATCTTCCTCTTAGTATTTGTGAAAGTCATTAGGCTATTTTCAATTATTCTAATTCCCTTTCTCCTCTAGGTACACAGTAACATTATTATTACAATTTTCGCCCACTTTGAAGTTAACCATGACCGTGACTCATCGGCCAGTGAAATAAGAATGAAGGTGATTTCTGTTTACCAGGTGGAAACTTTAAGAGTTGGTTTGAAGTCTGTCCTTTCCTACTTCAGGAGTTTCCATCACTCTGGATCTCTGAGGGTCTTTGATGAGCATCCCCCCTCCTTCCTAGCTCAAATCATCACTAGACATGGAGCATGAGTGAGAAAGCAACCTCTGTTGTTTGAAGCCACTGAGGTCTGGGAGTTGAGTGTGGCCCCAGTGTAACCTAGCCTGTCCTGACTAACACAATGTTGATGGGAAGATTAGATACTGATATAGAAAACTACACACAACTAAGATATCTGTATACACCCCCCAAAATGACTCTAATAAAAAAGCACAGACAATACCAAGTGTTAGCAAGGGTGTGGAGAGACTAGAACCCTCATCTATTGTTGGGAGGAATGTAAAATGGTGCACTCACTTCGGAAAGCAGTTTGACAGGTCTTAAAGAGCTAAACATAAACTTACTATACAACCCAGCAATTCCACTCCTAGGTATGTACCCCCCAAAAATGAAAACATATGTATATCCATACAAAGACGTGTAGGTGAATGTTCACAGCGCCATTATTCACGATAGCTAAAAAGCTGAAACAACCCAAACATCTATCAACTGGTGAATGGATACATAAATGTGGTTTAAAAAAAGAAAAAACAAAATACTGATGATATATGCTACAACGTAGATGAATTTCAAAAACATCATACTAAGTGAAAGAAGTCAGATGCAAGAGACTGTATACTGCATGATTCAATTTCTGTGAAATTTCCGTATAAGACAAATTTTAAAGCCAGAAAGCAGATCAGTATTTGCCTGAGGCTGGGAATGGGATAAGAAATTGACTGAAAATAGGTTTGAGGGAGTTTTAGGAGGTGATGGAATATTCTAAAACTGGATTGTGATAATAACTGTACAACCCTACAAATATTCTGA
>NW_007746984.1:12572-12817 GCF_000696425.1 Galeopterus variegatus | reverse complement strand
GAGTGGGTAAGGAAAATGTGGTATATCTACACAATGGAATACTACTCTGCTATTAAAAAAATAATGAAATACTGCCATTCACAGCAAGATGGATGGACTTAGAGAAACTTATATTAAGTGAAATAAGCCAGGCACAAAATGAGAAATACCTCATGTTCTCCCTTATTTGTGGGAGCTAATAAATATAAATGAGTAAATAAACAAATGAATGGGAGGGGTGAGGAAAGAAGACACAATAATCACAA
>NW_007746984.1:8488-10389 GCF_000696425.1 Galeopterus variegatus | reverse complement strand
AGTGTTGGGCCAACTGGTGCTTGTGGAGCCCCCATCACGGCCCTGTCATTGAGTGATACCGTCAGTTGTCCTTTGAGCCATCATCATGTGTATGTTTGAGACCCACCATTCTTAGGTAACCACACTGCTGGTGACACTCCTCACCTCTCTGGTACCCACACCCTGGTGACACCTGGAAGAGAACCCCCAAAAGCCATGTCTGGAGATGTATGTTAAAAAGCTGGCTACCTGTCTGGATTTTCACTGAGCTGATGGTGGAACTTGACATTTCCTGACAAGGTGTGAGATAAGATGTGACAAAGCTGCAGACCCATTGGTCCCTATTTGCCAAGTGGGGACCTAAATGAATTGCTGTTGAATTTTCTATGCGGTGTATAGTAACAGGCAAATGAGTGAAGACTGGAAGGTATTAACTGTGCTTTCTTCTTCTATTCTTTGGCCTAAACTCCCATAGAGGAAACCTTCTGTTGCTTTTTAATGCCTCCATTGGTATTTGTGATTAAGTCTTGTTAAAGAACCGAGGACAAAGAGAAAAATGATACCAACTATATTATTCACGTTATTGGTGTGTTCAGAGAGCAGTGTCAGCTGCAATGATAGGATAGAAACTTCAGAGGGGAAGATTTCCTAAGTTGTATGTATTTGGATGTGAGAGTGTTGTAAATAAATCATCTTTGAGATAAATTGTGGAATTAGCATGAAATTAATAAGCAAAGACTGGAAAAGAATNCCATATGACCCAGCTATCCCACTGCTGGGAATATACCCAGAGGAATGGAAATCATCATGTTAAAGAGATACCTGTACTCCCATATTTATTGCAGTGCTATTTGCAATAGCCAAGAGTTGGAACCAGCCCAAATGTCCACCATCATTAGATGAGTGGGTAAGGAAAATGTGGTATATCTACACAATGGAATACTACTCTGCTATTAAAAAAAAAATGAAATACTGCCATTCGCAGCAAGATGGATGGACTTAGAGAAACTTATATTAAGTGAAATAATCCAGGCACAAAGTGAGAAATACCTCATGTTCTCCCTTATATGTGGGAGCTAATAAAAATAAATGAGTAAATAAACAAATGAATGGGAGGGGTGAGGAAAGAAGACACAATAATCACAACAATTACTTGATTTTGTTAAGACATGTGAACAGATATGATGTCGATGGGGGAGGGGGAGAGGAAGGGAGGAAAAGGAGGAATTGATAAAGGGACAAGAAAATCAACTATATTATAAATTGATAAATTAAAATAAAATAAATTAAAAAAAAGAGACACTTGGTTTATCTGAGCGAGCACTTTGCTCATTAATGCGTGAACTTTTATGTCTGCTTGTTATAGAAGTCTAACAAATCTTAGGCCCGTCATCCTGCTTCTTGCCATCTGCTGTTCTAATTTGTGTGTGTGTGTGTGTGTATGTGTGTGTGTTGTGTGTGTGTGCAGACTGACTACCTCTTTCTCACTGTTTCCCACTGTCCTTTTTTATAACAGTGAAACAAACCTCTCATCAATTACAAATGGGATTTAGATGCAAAAAATTCTTCTGGACTAAGCCACACGTAGAATTCAATTTGGATGAGCACGTAAAGCTGCTTTCAGGCCCTTGCCTGAGAGCAGGTTTTAATGGGTCAAAAGCTGATCTGAGCATAAGGAGAAGGGGCAAGAAGTCAGAAGAAAAGGCAAAAACTGAGACTGCTCATGAGAACTTTTTGCCTCCTTCGTTATCTTGCCAAGGCTAGTTCTCGGTTAAAACTTCACAGCGAGATGATGGTCTACCTGCTCTGTGCAGACGTGGAATCTGCTTAGTGTCATTGCAGGGACAGTTATGGGAGGAATCAAGGACTTCCAGATTCTGAGAGAGACGCAGGTTACTTTCATTTTCAGGGCTTTGATAATA
>NW_007746984.1:4897-7505 GCF_000696425.1 Galeopterus variegatus | reverse complement strand
CCATAGAGGAAACCTTCTGTTGCTTTTTAATGCCTCCATTGGTATTTGTGATTAAGTCTTGTTAAAGAACCGAGGACAAAGAGAAAAATGATACCAACTATATTATTCACGTTATTGGTGTGTTCAGAGAGCAGTGTCAGCTGCAATGATAGGATAGAAACTTCAGAGGGGAAGATTTCCTAAGTTGTATGTATTTGGATGTGAGAGTGTTGTAAATAATTCATCTTTGAGATAAATTGTGGAATTAGCATGAAATTAATAAGCAAAGACTGGAAAAGAATAGGTTGGTATATAATAACAAAAATTGTTATGCAATGCCACTGTGCTCGGCTAAGATTGTTGTCCGGGTGGTTTGTGGGAGAAGCAGCCAATAACTGTAATAAGACAGGAAATTAAAAAGCAGAAGAGAAAAGATGTTTCCAAAAGGGATGTGTGGCTGAAGGGAGAAACGCCTCCAGCATCACCACACTGAGGAGAACTTCCAAGAAAAAGATGTGATTCAAGCGAGAGTTTTTCTTCTCTTTTCTACTTTCATGATCTCTAGAGAACCCAACGGAGGATGAATGAGTGGAGCTGAGAACCAGACCCACAGTGAATGCCATGGCCTTGACCTTGCAGAGTTCATCGACTATGCTGGTCTAATAGGGTGCACCTAAGTTCTGCATCACAAACATTTATTTGATTTTCGGTGTTACCTAAGAGGTAGACGGTGGATAACCTAGTACATTTTTCTATAAAACAAAATCCCTGACTATTTTCTACTGAATATTAATATTTACTTCAATGGAAAAATGAAATCAGAAGTTTTATGACAGAAGTTAAGTCTGATTTGCCTGATTGGTTTGACAATAGGACTTTTCTTTCTTTTTTTTTTTAAACACCACCTGGGGAATGAATTAAATTATTCTATTCCTTGATGTTCTTAAAAAGTTTTAAGAATGAGCATTTTTGCTAGCATAAGTAAGCCATTATAATATTTTATGTTTTATTATGTTGAATTTGATCAAATAAGATTCAGAAATGCTAAAATTGTATTTTAGGACAAATTGGCTGTTTTACACTTTTGATAGATATATATGCAGTTAGGACAATTTTTTTTCTTTGATGTCTACCTGCCAAGTTCAGGGGGAAAATGGAATCTTTTTTTGCTTGGCCATGTGGACTTATTTAAGCACTTGAAGGAACCCAGATTCCTTTTATAGACATGAAACCCTGGAGGGCTGCTTTTCCTTCCGAAACTATTATCTGGGGAGGGAAATTCAATGGGGTGGGATCTATGTGCATCTCTAATACTGTGTGGCCTGGTGGATTAACAATATTTGCTACACACACACCCACATGCACTAATAATAGTTCTCTTTCCTATTCTGTGCCATGACCTCACATTAAGAAATATCTCTAAAATCCTAGTGCCAAATACATGTTTAGGAGTAAAGAGAAAAATTAATGAACCATTTATTCAATACACACTTAAAGCACTTTTCTATGCTTGTGTGCGTCTGATAAAATGTACTTCATATAAAATAAATAAGACACTTGGGTATGATGTGGAAAAAAGGAGTTTGGGGCATGAATCACATAAAAGCTGTGGTTTCCATCATTCAATGTGCCTAATAATGGCCTGAGGAGCTCGTTAGATGTGCAGATTCCCGGCCCTTCTGATTTAGCATTTATGGAATGGCCTGAGAATTTATGTTCTAACAAACATACCAGGTGATTATGATGCAGGTAGTCCAGGAAACATACTTGACAGACAGACAGTTGAACAAAAGTTATATCTAAGGTTATTCCCCAGCTAGTTCGGTCATAACATCCCTTGTGAGTGACTGTTTATGGCAGATACAAGAAAAGAAAAGTGAAAAATGACCTCTCTGTTGCTAAAGAACAATGGTAAATCTGTCACCACTTTTTTAAGTTTCAAAAAGAAAAAAATTCATCTGTAGAAATGCAATAATTATAGTATTTACCTCATGGGGAGGATTAAATATGATAGTGATTGTAAAATACTTCACATGGTATGCTGCAGTGTCTGATAATAAGATGCTTAATAAACACCATGCATTTTTCTTACTTAATCTTATCTGTTATTATTTAAGCTATGTATTTCCTGCTTGCTGCTTTCTCTTTAATAGAGTAAATTGACCTAAGGGCTTGGACTATCTTCTTGTTTATCATCTTGCAGTTTAAAGAAATAAGCTTTCTCGTAATCCAAAGAAAATAGCAGTTTCCCACTCTATTATTCATTTTAAAAACATGCAAAAAATTTCTGGGTAAAACATAAGTTGCAGTAAAGAAATTTCCTTATAGGGCTCAAAGCTGTAGAGGACGTGGGAATACAAGATTAGTTTCCATACAACTTAGAAGAGAATTTGCATAGTCCTGATGGAGAGTGACTGGGATAATTCCTTTGTTTTTAGGAAGAGCACAGATTTTCCCTGATTTATAAAGTAGGAGCATTTTCTTTAAAAAAAAAAAAAAAGGATTAGGAAGAGCACAGATTTTCCCTGATTTATAAAGTAGGAGCATTTTCTTTAAAAAAAAAAAGGCATAGTTAAATTAATTTTAATGGAAATGAATCCAACTTCTGAAGTATCCAGGTCCTCAGATA
>NW_007746984.1:1419-3984 GCF_000696425.1 Galeopterus variegatus | reverse complement strand
ATAGTTAAATTAATTTTAATGGAAATGAATCCAACTTCTGAAGTATCCAGGTCCTCAGATAAGGGCTGTCCTGTCAACCCCCTACGACTATAAAGTAGCATGAAGAAAACACCGGAGCCTTCATGAACTGTCTGCTTTTATTCTAGCAACTTTTATTCTAGTCCTCACAGGACTGAAAGGTCAAACCTTTAAATAGCAATTTTATTCTGTAATTCGAGTATCTAATATGCTAGAATTTTGGAGGGAAGTGACAAGCCTTACTCTAACTGCCTAATCTTGGGATTTAAAAGTTTTAACTGGGGTCAAAAAGTCTCAAATCTTTTTTTATACCAGAGATAAATTCCTTATGATACAGGAAGTCTTTCTTTTGGTAAAAATATTAGGCATTTCTTTGGCTACAGGGAGAGGACGTGGCCTAGCATATCTCACAGTCCTCCCAGCCACTCACTACTCGGTGTGGTGGGAGCCATGTATTCATTCACTGTGCCTCTTCTCTTATGTCCAATAAGACACATGGTCAGAAATTAATTTGACCTTGGAATGTCTGTTATGGATTCCCACGTGAAGTAGTACAACTCTCATTTCTTTCAAGTGCAGTACTTCTAAAACACAAGAATGCTTTCTACAAATGCAGTCAGGCCACGAGCCACATCTTAGGGAGTTATGTCCAGGTTAAATTCCTTTTCACATGAACTAAATTTGAAATACACTGAGAATGATGTCCCTTTCTAAGAAAGATGGATGATAGTACTCTCTCCTTTTATCATATAATGTAAAACCTATTATAGTCTATTGAAAGAGAGATGATTTCCAGGACAGTAGTTCCAACTAAGCCATTTCCTCCAGTGCTGGACACCAGCATCTCAGACACATGAATGCCATATGGTGGGTCCTGCTGTCAGGTGAACCACTAAAGTTTACTTCCGATTTGGGATGCTGATTTGATTAGGGANCATATGGTGGGTCCTGCTGTCAGGTGAACCACTAAAGTTTACTTCCGATTTGGGATGCTGATTTGATTAGGGATGTCTCACAATGATTTAAAAATTTTATTTAAACAGAATGTTTCTGGGCCGGCCTGGTGGCGCACTTGGTAGAGTGTGGTGCTTGGGAGGGCGGTGGCCCTCCCGGCAAGGGTTCGAATCCCATATAGAGACCGGTCTGCTCACTGGTTGAGCACAGTGCGGGCGCGACACCGAGGGTTGCGATCCCGTTACCGGTCACGAAAAAAGACAAAAAAAAAAAAAAAAAAGAATGTTTCTGTAAAAATATTTCCCAAATGGAAATATATGTAGGTTATATTTAATTGGTAAGATAAGCAAAGTGCTTCTAGACCACGGCAGTCATAGAAGTCTCCAGCTAAGTCAGCATCCCACCCCTTCAGAAAAGCACAGAATCTGAGATTTGCTTTGCCTAGCATAGTTCAAGACCGTTTTGTTTTATGGTTTTAGTTTCTACTAAGTAGATTTTATTTTTAAAAATTGATTTGCCAAGAATTATTTAAACTGCCCCAATTCACCAGAAGATAGTGAATTTCCCATTTTATTTTACATAGTAGGCATTTGGATTAGGTTCCTAATAAAGCAAACCAAAGTCAAGCACAGACAAGAACAGGAAAGTGGGGAGACTCTCTGCCTGAAACCTTGGAGGGAGTATCAGCTTTGCTATTTTGCCAAACGAATGGAACTGCTTGTTGACTCAACTCTCCTGTAAGACCATGAATGATGAGGCTCTTTGCCTTCCCTGGTCTTTAATAATTGGCTAGTTCTATCAGTTCTTGCAGGCCCACCCTGACCAGTCCAGCCTAGTCTCCCACATTGGAATTAACAATGCATTTTTAGTTGGCTAGCTGTACTTTGCACCAAATTGTTCTGTTTCAGGTGTGTTCCCTTTTTATCTCCAGCTGAGTTCTTGATTCCTTGAAGGCAGGGGAAACACTAAGAACGAAAGAAAATCAAGGTTCAATATCTCCTGAAAATTTCCTTTTAATCAAGTTCATCATGTGAATGCATGCAATTTCGATCTAATAAAAGTTTTAATTGACCTCTAAAATGTTAAGAATGTTTTTATTTTTTTACCTTTAAAATTTTTTTATTGAAACATTATTTTTATTGTACATATCTGTGGGGAACAGAGTTAAATATCAACACCTGTGTGCAATATGTGATGCTCAAATCAGAATAAATAATATCTTCAACTTTATACAATATATTCAACTTTCATGGCCCTTTACCAATTCCTCCCTTAAAATGCCCCTCCCCTTCCCCCTTCTTTTTTTTTTTTTTCCCCTCTTTTGTCTTTTTTCGTGACCGGCAACGGATCGCAACCCTCAGTGTCGCGCCCGTACTGGACCGGGACCGGCAACGGAATCGCAACCCTCGGTGTCGCGCCCGCACCTCGCTCAGCCAGTGAGCGGCCCAGTCTGTATGTGGGATCCGAACCCTCGGCGGGAGCGCTGCCGCGCTTCCCAAGTGGCGCACTGTAGCAGTGCGCCACCGGGCCGGCTCCTGGATGTTGTTTTTCTGACCAGTCTTCCAGTTTCATCTTTGTGAATCTTCTCTGAAA
>NW_007746984.1:0-494 GCF_000696425.1 Galeopterus variegatus | reverse complement strand
GGTTCTGATTTGCATTTCCCAAATGCTGAATGATGTTGAACATCTGTTGGCCATTTGCATATCTTCCTTTGAGAAATGCGTATTCAGCTCCTTTGCCCATTTTTTAATTGGGTTACTTGTTGTTTTTACTGTTATGTTGATTGAGTTACTTGTCTATTCTGGATATTAATCTTTTGTTGGATACATAGTTTGCAAATATTTTCTCCCACTTTCAANTTCTGGTAACGTCAGTTTTGTTTTCTCTTTTTGAAAGTTCAACATATTATTGTGATTGTTGTATCGTTCTTTCTTTTTTCATTTATTTGATTATTTTTTTAGCTTCCACTTATAAATGATAACATGAGGTATTTCTCTTTCTGTGCCTGGCTTATTTCACTTATGATTTTCTCTAAGTTCATCCATGTTGCTGTGAATGGCAGTTTTCATTCTTTATTATGGGAGAGTAGTATTCCATTGTGTAAGTATACCACATTTTCCTTATCTAGTCATCTGAC
>NW_007746983.1:12026-12817 GCF_000696425.1 Galeopterus variegatus | reverse complement strand
GAGGTGTTGATTTATTCCTAGCATTTTATTATTTGTTTGGTTGTCTTAGGTGTCATTTGTTTCTTGCTTTCTATTTTGCTGTTTGTTTTCTGTGTTTGTTGGTTCCTGAGGTTGCCACTAACGATTTTGTTCATTTGTTTTCTTTTCATGATTGTCATTTTTATTATAGTAGTGGGTTTTTATTTTACTTGGATTGTTATGGCAGTGGTAGTTATCTTCCAGGATCCAATCCCAGCACTCCCTTGAGAATTTCTTGTAAGGGTGTTCGTGTGATGATGAACTCCCGCAGTTTTTGTTTGTCTGAGAAACATACTATTTGCCCTTCATTTTGGAANGTGAGCTCCTCGGGGGAGGGTCCCACAGCACACCATTCCTCTTTGACTCCCCCCAGCACGGGTCGCCTGGGGCACCCTCTAGGAGTGCTCTCCGACAGCTTCAATGCAGCTCCAGAGCGCTCCGGGCTCCCCTCTCTCAACCAGAAATCAGTTAGTGGTTCTTCCAAACTGAGGCCCACAGAGATGGTATCTGCCTCCCGGAAACAGGGAGTTTACATGGGGCCGAAGCCCAGGGTGTGGTGGAGAGATGATCTGGGCGGTCTCCTCTTCCCTGCCCTCCCGACACTGGCTGGGGGCTCCCCAGTCTACTAGCCCCATCAGAGATCCGTGGGGAGAGTGGGATTGTAGGCCGGTCCACAGGCCCCGGGGTGCCCCGTGTCGAGGTAAGCAAGTGGCACGTCTCAGTGAGGAGCCGCGCCAAGCAGAGCTGGCTGGCCTGCCTGATCTGAGCCGGCC
>NW_007746983.1:9120-11026 GCF_000696425.1 Galeopterus variegatus | reverse complement strand
TCCAGTCAGGCTTCGCCCCGCAAGTGAGGCTGGGCTGGGGGTGACTCACAGAGCTCACAGAGTTGGGCCGGTCCGGCGCCTTCCACTCCATTTCTGTGTCATCTCTGCTGACTTACTTGGCCTTTGTTGTCTCAGGCTGCTCGCTCGAACCCGCAGCAGTGCTTGGGCGCTCTCAGGAGTCTTCTTTTGTGTCGGCCCTAGAACCTCGAACCTGTTGTTGCTTGTTTGTCATTGTAGGTTCGTTGTTCAAAGATTTATTCGTTTTTTGTTGCTCTTGGAAATGCAAATAGTACTCTGGTATCACAGCGCACAATTCTCAGGGTCGCGCTGTCTCCTGGCACGGCTGCTCCAGACCCATCGCCATCTTAAAAGTCGCCCCAATCCAATTTCTTTGTAAATGTATCCTTTCTCTCACTGAACAGTTGAGAATAGCTTAAATTAATCTGTTAACTTATTCTGGAATCCATTGAAAGTATTGGTTTGGAATGGACTCTGGGTAAGGTCGAGATATTAACTTTGTTGTGCAGGGAAGTTAATAATTGTGTTTGCATTTTAGAAACATGTAGAGAATAAGCCCAAGAAGGGGACATACAGGCAGGAAGACCTTGTCAGGAACTTCTCAGAGTCTAAATTAAAGCTGTGGCTGTGGAGATGGAGAAGGGAAGACAGAGGAGATATTTAGGAGTATTCACAGTGAAGCCACCAAATGTTCATATACATGGGTACAGTTGATGCTAAGAGAGGTACTGGACTATTGTAATTTTTACATTAGTACCGTGATCATGAATTCAATTCAATAGGTGGTGAATGTGGAACAATAGCAGATAATGAATATGTTAATTAGCTTTTGTGTGGTCACTAGTTCACAATGTATACATATATAAAAAGATGTTGTACACCTGGAATATATGCAATTTTTATTTGTCAATTATACCTCAACAAAGCTGAAAAAATATAATTAGCACAAAAATAAACAAACATATATTCAGTTATTTTACTTATTTTCACATTTTCAATAGAGGTATTGAGGTATAATTGACAAAATATACATATTTAAAATGCACAATTTGATAATTTTTTTTAAACATGTATTTCTTTTATTGAGCACCAACTGTGGCCACATTGTGCCAAGGAAGCCTTTCAGTTTCATGCTTCTCAAATTAGCCAGTATAAAAGGTACTTCAAAAAGTTGATGGAAATATTTGCATTATTTTTTAATTCTATGTTTCCATAAAATTTTCATTTTTATTTTTGGCCACAAATGTCTTAATACACTTAAAAAGACTAAGAGCATAGAAAATAACAGAAAGTATGTTCTCTGACCAAAATAACAGAATGAAATTTAGAAAATTCACAAATGTGTGGAAATTAAATAACACTCTCCTAAATAAATGATGGGTAAAAAGAAAAATCACAGGGAAATTAGAGAATACTTTTAAATAAAAATCAAAGCACAACATATCAAAATTTATAGGATGCAGGGCTCATGCAGTGCTTAGGGGAAGATTTATACTTGTAAACATCTACATTAGAAATAAGAAAAATCTCAAATCAGTAATGTAAACTCTACTGTAAGAAAATAGAAAAAGATGAGCAAACTACACTAAAAGCAATTTTATCTAGGCAATAACAAATATTACAACAGAAATATATGAAGTAGGGAATTAAAAAACAATAGAGAAAATCAACAAAGCCAAAAGTTGATTATTTTAAAAGATCACCAAATTTGCAAACGTTTATCAATACTGACCAAGAAAAAAGAGAAAAGACCAAAATTACCAAAATCAGAAATAAAGCAGGGGCATTATTTCATTGTCATTATTGTTTTTTGTGGTGGTAAGATTCAGTTTCTTTCTCTTTCTCATTTGCATTTTTTGTTCTACCAGTGGGTTTTGTTCTTTCTTGT
>NW_007746983.1:0-8359 GCF_000696425.1 Galeopterus variegatus | reverse complement strand
TTGCATTTTTTGTTCTACCAGTGGGTTTTGTTCTTTCTTGTGTATTTGTGGTAGTGATTATCATTTTCATATTCCAGATGCAGGACTTCCTTGAGCATTTCTTGTAGAGCTGGTTGTGTGGTGGAGAACTCCTGCAGACTTTGGTTTCTCTGAAAAATATACCATTTCTCCCCTCATTTCTGATGGATAGCCTTGCTGGGTATAGTATTCTTGGCTGGCAGTTTTTTCTTTTAGCATTTTGAATATATCATTCCATTTTCTGGCCTTTAGAGTTTCTGTTGAGAAGTCTGCTGTTAGTCTGATAGGGGCTCCCTTATAGGTGATTTGATGCTTTTTTCTTGCTTCTCTTAAGATTGTCTCATTGTCTTTGAGCTTTGCCAGTTTAAGTATAATGTGTCTTGGAGAGGATCTTTGGGGTGAATCTTTCTGGGGATCTTTGAGCCTCCTAGATTTGAGTGTCCATATATCTCCCTATACTGGGATGTTTTCCATTATTATTTCATTGAATGGGTTTTCCATACCTTTTTCTTTCTCCTCCCCTTCTGGAACACCCATGATTTGAATGTGTGTGTACTTAAGGTTGTTTGCTAGCTTTCTTAGATTTTCTTCATTTTTTAAAAGTCCTTTCTATTTTCTTTCTTTCTTTCCTTTTTTTTTTTTTTTTTTTGTCCACCTGGTTTATTTTGAAAAGACTATCTTCAAGATCAGAGATTCTTTCTTCTGTTTGTTCTAGCCTGCTGCTTAAGCTATTGATTGTGTTTTTTATCTCATTGAATATATCTTTCAGTTCCATGAGTTCTGCTACAATATTTTTTAAGGTACTAAACTCTTCATAAATTTCCTCCTTCAAATACTGGATTTTTTTTCTCATTTCATCATGTGTCTAACTCAGTCTTCTTGTATGTCAGTGAGTTTCTTTAAGATTGCTGCCTGGAATACCTTTTTAGTCATTTCAAAGTCTTCCTGCTCTATAGGGTCTGGTATTTGAGACTTCCTATATTCTTTTGATGGTGTCATATTTTCTTGGGTTTTCATATTTCTAGTATCTCTACATTGATGTCTGGTCATCTGGCAGAGCAGTTTGTTCTTCTACCACTGTGGAGTGGGAATTGAGGACAGAGTTATCCTCTTCTTTTTCTAGTCTCCACTGATGACTCTCCTTGTGCCAATGCAGTCAAGTTTCTGGTAGGCTGCCTGCATGGTTGCTGTGGCACTGCTGTGGTTTCAAGCTGCTTTTGCAGCAGCCATGGTTGTGGCTGTGGCTGTCGTGGGTCACCTGTGCAAAAGTGATGTTTTTGGCATGCTCTCTTGCCAGTTTCCAGGCAGAGGAGGTTTCTGCACTTGGCTCCTGCCTAGGACCCTGGGCTTTGCTCTCTTACCTGAATCAAGGTGTAGGGGGTCAATAATTTTACTTTTGAGATCTTTTGGTAAGGTGATGCTATTAATATTTCTGGAATCTGTACTACAAATATGGATAATAGTTTTGTCATAGAGAAGTTTTCAATTATTATAGCTAAAGCTAAAATACCTTCTTAAAATAAGTTAGTTCTTTCACACATGTGGAATAGTTATTTACACTGTTAGGAGTACCCCATTAAGGGATGATGCCAACACATCCTTTGCTGCAATTGCTAGGGAACAGGGCATATATGGGGAGTAGCAAGAATCACTATTTGGATATTGCTTCATTGTATCAATTAAAATCATAAATAACTATGACATAATTGGTATAAATCAGGGTATATGTAGAATTTCTTCTAATGGAACTAGTACAAGTAATTCATGTCCTGGTCCACATAGTGAAGGACATTCTTAGATTTTGAAGTACAAAGTCAAAGTAAATTCAGCAATATTTAAGCAACATTGAAGATAATGATTCTCATAGCAACCTGAGTTTTGATTTGGACTTTCGAAAAACCCCACCTAATAACAAAATACTATAAAATTTTAGGTTAAATTGTGAGCTGATTCTGAATTCAGTACCAGTGATTTGCAAAAGTATGCACCTAGTTTGCACTGGATAAAAAAAGTAGAGTTGTCATTAGCTCCTTTCTTTCCTTTTTCTTTCACTTCCCCACATCCAATCAAACACTAAGATCTGTTCATCCCACTGCCAGGTGGCAGATTGCAAAAATAGCCACAGTACTCTGCAGCTCCTCCTATCAAGAAGTGGAACTTATGTCCCCATCCCTTGAATCTGGGCTGGCTTTTCAACTCACTCTGTCCAGTAGAATGCTGTGGAGTAAGGGAGGTTTGAAGAGTTCCAAGACTAGGACTTAAGAGGCCTTGGAGCTTCTGTCAATATGCTCTTAGTGCCATGTGACTGTCAGGAGAAGAAGACCCATTTAATCCCCACAATAACATAATTACTTAGGAGACAGATACTACTATTATCCCCACTGTAGAGATGAGGAATCTGGAACACAAAGAGGCTAGTAATGTGGCTGAGATTATAGCGCTAGTCATTGGATGAGGTAGGATTTAAACTCGGGCATTCTGACTCCAGACCTGGCACTCTTAACAACCACATTTTGGCAGAGATAAATGCTCCAGTTAACCAGAGCCAAGTAGAATCTCCTTGCTATTTGTGACAAGAGAAGTATGCAGCTATCACTTTGGGTAACATTTATCAGAGTTGCAATTACTTGTTCAAAAGTATGTTTTTCTCAAAGCTTTTAAATGCAGTGAGGACAGGACCATGACTGCCTTGTTCTCTGAATATATCCCCTGCCTGGAAAGATACCACACATATAGTAGATGTTAAAGGGAGAATTATTATTTCCCTTTCAGAATTCCAGCTTTAAAAATCCCAATCTTCAAATTCACAAGTAGCCTCTCAGCTTTCCCTTTGAGTGTTAACAGAAATGTTCATGTACTAATTAAACACACACACGCATGCACACACTCACACACCAAAACGAGCCCATTGCCCACTGCCTACTGATACTCATCATCATACCAACACAGCAAGAAAAGCAAATGGTATACTGATGTGCAGTTTTGAGGAATTCCCATAATTTTTTAAAACAAGAGAATGATAGTACATATAGAGTTCTTCTCTGCTTTGGTTGCAAAGGAAGTTCACAATTAAGTATCATGTTTAATTATTGTGGATTTTCGCAGCCAGCAGGTTATGACCCCTTTCACTACCTTTCCCTTCTTATTTTTGACTATTTTCTTTGTTTTACTCATAGCTGTTTTTTGGTCTTTTTATTTTTGTGCTTTTATTATTAGCTGCTTAAATCTTTCAGAGAGTAGACAGAATGTGAAAATACCTGCAAAACTATGTGTTCTATATTTAATATTTGTTTACTTGACACATACAGCATATAGAATTGGAAATGGAATATATTTATTGCTTAAATGGTGCTGTGACATTCAAAGAAAGAATCAGTTACTTCCTCCAAGCAACAGTGAAGGATTAATATTATGTAATGTACACAGATACAGAATTATCTCAAGGAAAGTGGAAAGTGCTTTCTTTTCAATATTTCTCCTTCTGTTCTTGTATTCATTCTATTCAAAGGTATTGATCCCTATTCCCAATGGTTCAAGGTTAAATTTGCTAATCCGTGGGTTCCACGTTATCCCACTCCAGGGCTTTGGGGAGGGGTGGAGAGCAGCTGTGGGTTTGATAGCTCACCCTCTGAAGCATATGCTCACAATCGCCCTCCAGGAATGTGCCTCTGACAATTACATGCAGACTGTTTACATGTGCCAAGCACAGTCCAGCCTTCAATATATTAAGTAACCAAATCATCGGGGTTTCATACTGCACTGACACCATGCATGTTACAGACCTTTCTCAAAGGGTAAAAGCTTATGCTGCTTTCTTTAGTTCAGAATAAATATTTATGAGATTACCAACCCATTGTAAATAGGGTATCCAAATGCATTCTAATGCAAAATTACTGGCTGTTTATCTAGCTGTTTGACAGAATGCATTTGCAAGACCAATTCTCTTTTTTTGTGTCCTTCTGTTACTTCTCCCTGGATCACCAATGATGGACCCTCTGTAGGTGTTTTTATTCAACTTTGCTAAGTAATTCAACATGCATCCTTCTGTATGAGTGGATGTGGAGTGAAGCAGAACTTGTCTATTCTGGGAAGCAGGTGGCAATCCCATAGGAGTACTGGGATGAAGGAGGGTTTTATTGCAAAGTTCTGATTATCCCCAAGCTGTCCCTCCCGTCTACTATGTAAAAATGAAGGCACTTTAAAAAAATTACCCCAGCTGGGATAAAAGCAGTTCAGTACAATAATGTTTAATGCAATTACTCATAATCAATTTATTCATTCCACAAACATTTATTTATAATAATAGAATGTTTTGATTATCATTTTCATATGTCTATATACAGTAAGTAGCTCTGTAAAACTATTTGAATTTGTAAGGGGAGCACCGACCATTATTCCTTGTGTATATATTTGGAGGGACTAAAATTTCTTTGGTGAGTTAGGGAACATTTGTATTCATCCCTTTTCCCTTTTAGGGGGTCAGTGGTGTGGAGGGGGGAATGGGAGAACCAGCTTGTCTGCAGAAAGCATGGCCTGCTCTCTGTCACTTATTTCAGTTCTAGTCCCTGTTTGTGATGGTGCTAAATTTAGGAGGCAGGGATTAGAAAACCAATTTAGTTGCCTATCCAAAGCCATGTTCTTCAATTGGATTTATGTGCAATAAGGCTCATATTCTGATTTCCTTTTATCTGTTTCCTGTGTCATATTCTGGCTTGATTTTAAACTAAAAAAAAAAAAACTCTCTAAAAAGATGACAATATCTTCATTGTCTATTCATTGCAGTATTTTTTTTAAAATAGGAAAAAAATCAAACAAACAGGAAAAGGCTGAATTTTTGGATGTTAGCTAACCTTGCATTCCTGATGTAAATTCCTCCTGGTCACAGTATATAATACTTTAAAAAATGGTTTATTTAGATATAATTCACATAGCACCTAATTCACTCATTTAAAGTGTACTATTCAGTGATTTTTAGCATATCCACATAGTTCTACAACCATCACCACAATCTAATCTCAGAACATTTACATCATTCCAAAAAGAAACCCCATATCCACTAAGTCACTCTCCATTCCTCCCCCTCTCCTCACCCCTCACTTCTTAGTATTAGTCAACCACTGACCTATTTTCTGTCTCTATAGATTTGCCTATTATGGGAATTTCATATAAATGGAACTATATAATAAGTATATAAGTTGTGACTGGCTTCTTTAACTTAGCCAAATGTTGTTGAGGTTCATCCATGTTGTAGCATGTATCACTCCATTTCTTTTTATTACTAAATAATATTTCATTGGATAGCCATTTATGGTTGTTTCTACTTTTTGTTTATTGTAAGTAAAACTGTTTGAACATTTCTGTATAACTTTTTGTGCAGATTTATGTTTCCAGTTTTCTTGGGCATAACTAGAAAGGAAATTTCCAGTTTATATGGAAACTCTGAATTTTATCTTTTGAGGAACTGTCAGACTGTTTTCCAAAGCAGCTATACGATTTTACATTTCTGCCAGCAGTGCATGAGGGTTCCAATTTCTGCACATCTTCATCCATGCTTATTATTGCCTTTCTTCTTTATTATAACCCAGTTAGTAGTTGTGAAGTGAGAAGTGAGTAAGTGAGTACCACATTGTGGTTGCCACTTGAAAATAAAACTTTTCCAGGTTGCTGGGTTTGGTATTCCCATATTTGATTAAGGATTTACATGTGTATCTTCATTTCATCTTCATTCTCACCATTGTTTTGTTGGATATAGAATTCTTGGTTGACTTTTTTTTTCTTTTATCGCTTTAAATATATCATTTCATTGCCTTTTAGCCTCCACTGCTTCTGATTAGTCAATTGTATTTTTATTTTGATTTCTTTGTATGTGATTGACTTTTTTTTTCTTTTATCGCTTTAAATATATCATTTCATTGCCTTTTAGCCTCCACTGTTTCTGATTAGTCAATTGTATTTTTATTTTGATTTCTTTGTATGTGATTTTTTTTTTTTTTTACTGCTTTCAAGTCTTTCTCTTTGACTTTCAACAGTTTGGCTATGGTACATCGAGGTGTGAATCTCCTTGTGTTTATCCTGCTTTGGGTTCATCAAGTTTCTTGGATCTGTAGAGAATTATTTCTCATTAAATTTGATAAGTTATGAGTCATTAGCTCTTCCAAAAAATTTCTTTGCCACTTCCTCTCTTGTCTTTTCTTCTGGAACCCCAATTACAATTACGTTGTTGTGTTTCATTCTGTCCATTTTATTTTCAATATTTTTCTTTGTTCATAGATTGGATAATTTTTATTTTTATTTTTTCAAGACTAAAGATTTGTTCTTCTGCCATTTTATATCTATTATTAAACCAGTCATGAATTTTTATTTCAGTTATTGTAATCTTCAATTCTAGAATAACCATTTGGTTGTTTTTATAATTTCTATTTTTTTAATTTGAGATTTCCTATCGTCAAGTCATTGTCATGATATTTTCCTTTTGTTGTTGAAGTATAGTTTTCTTTAATTTTTAATATATTTATAATTGGTCCTTTGAAGTCTTTGCCAGATTCAACATATGAACCCACTCAGAGACAATTTTTATTTACTACTTTTTTCCCCCTGGAGTGTTTCTTTGAATGTCTGTTGTTGTTAAAATCAAAAAAGTTGAA
The DNA here is from genome assembly GCF_000696425.1 of Galeopterus variegatus. NCBI lineage: Eukaryota > Metazoa > Chordata > Mammalia > Dermoptera > Cynocephalidae > Galeopterus > Galeopterus variegatus. Next base: position 1,697 of record NW_007746983.1, on the reverse strand, counting down.
AGATCCCAAATAAACAATCTAATGTTACACCTCTAGGAACTACAAAAGCAAGAACAATAAAAACCCCAAATTAGTTTTTTTTCCCCAAGATGGCCAACTACAGAGGTCTGGTGCTAGTCTTCCCCTCTTCAGAAAAAGAGACCAAAACAACAGATAAACAAATATATTTTGACTGGAATGACTGAGGAAATACACTGCAGAGTACCAGGAGAGTAACAAGACTCTTGTGAAGTGCAGAAGATGGGAAGGGCATGATAAAGAGAACAGCAAAGCATCCAGCCTCTGCCCTGACACAGGGACTGGCTCAGAACCAGGCAGAGAGAATAAGCAGGAAAAGACCCCAGCTGTGTCCATTGCTGCCACAAATACCAGCGATCCCTACTACAATTGAGTCCCCCAGGCTTCTGGGGACCCTGGCTCAGTTGGAAAGTAGCTGGGAGAAAGTGGAGCTACACAGTCTCATAGTGGAAGCCCAAGGAGAGGAAACCTCCTCCTGCCTTGAGCAGCTATGGTGCAGCGCTGTCTCCAGCTGAACTTGCAGCTGGAGTGCACCCTGCCCTGGTCCTGGCGATACTGACTCCCTTTGTCTGGAGGCCCTGCCTCCATTCCACTGCATTCACATGGGCTGCCTGGAGCCAAGGACAATCAAAAAGACTGAGACCCCACTGTTGGAGCCCATGCGGCACCTCTTCTCCCCCAACTCAGTTGAATAGGCAGACCAGCTGAGTGGAAAAGCTACAAGGTGTGGCGGCCCCCTACCTTAGTGGATGCCTGCCCTGCATAGCCTGTGGACCCACTGAATCCACAGGTACCTGCGCTGGCCAACAACCAGCCTGGTGGTAGCCCTGCCTCCCCTTGCAATTCTCCACATGTTTCCATGGGTGCCAGCAGGACCACAACCCCAGCTGTCTGAAACCTAGGCTAGACAAAGGGAGTGAGACCCCAGTATCTGAGTCAACGTGACACTCCATCCCCTTCCACCCCAGCAGGCTGGGAGACCAATTGGGCAAGGAAGGCTCCAGTAAGCAGCTACTCCCCATGTCTGCATGCACCCACCCTGTACAACCTGTGGACCTACTGAGCTCATGAGTGCCAAGACCAGCCAACAGCCAGCCCAGTGGTGGCCCTTTTCCTCCCAGAGCCCTCCACAGAGCTGTTGGGGCCTGCTGCTTTCTTGTCAGTTTGCTATAGGCTCAAAAGCTGATCCAGCAGATCTCTACAGGGCTGCTAGAATCTGTTGCACCACTTTATACCTGCTTCCAAACCAACAGCAGACTGGGAAGGGGCTTTGACTCTCCAAGGCAGTCCTCTACAGAGCTGTGGGGCTTGGCTGCACCCTTGAAGGCTTGTGCCCGATTTAACAGCTGATGAGGCGGCCACCTGCAGAGCTTCCAGGCCCTGTGGTACCTCGATATGCCTACTCCATGACCAACAGCAGATTGGGTAGCAGTTTTCCTCTCCATAGCATGCCTCTAGAGAGCTGTTGGACCCTGTAGTATCCATGCATGCTTGCACTAGGTGGTACCTCGATATGCCTACTCCATGACCAACAGCAGATTGGGTAGCAGTTTTCCTCTCCACAGCATGCCTCTAGAGAGCTGTTGGACCCTGTAGTATCCATGCATGCTTGCACTAAGCTCAACAGCTGATCCAGTGGCCCTCTAAAGAGCTGCCAGGCCCTGCTGCACCAGTGTACA
>NW_007746982.1:12262-12818 GCF_000696425.1 Galeopterus variegatus | reverse complement strand
AACCCGTAAAGAAAATATTCCAACCCTTTTCTCTGACTTCTGTTCATAGCACCACACTTTCGAAGCCATCTAAGTTTAAATCTTTAGATTTGTTGTTAACTCACTTCCCCTTTGTCCGCTACAAACATTTTCTCATCACAGCAGAGAGAATTTTCTAGACAGAAGTTACAATTTTATGTAATGTAATCATGGAGGTGACATCCCATCATCTTTGCCATATTCTCTTTGTTAGAAACAAGTCACAGGTTCTGTCTGCACTCAAAGGGAGAGGATTATACAAGGGCAAGAATACCAACAGACAGATTCTTGGCAGCCTTGGAGCCCGTTTGCCTCATTTTAGGTCTAGGATTCAGGCCTTTCCTCCTTATTTCTACTACTACTCCTATTTTAGTCATTTATTATTTCTCGTCTAGATTACTGCAGTGATCTTTTAGTCTAGTCCCGCAATTCTATTCTCTGTTGTTTCTGGTCCATTTGACTGAAAATTAAGATCAATCTTTTTTTTTTGTCTTTTTCCATGTCCGGCAACGGATCGCAACCCTCAGTGTTGCCCCCG
>NW_007746982.1:6584-7395 GCF_000696425.1 Galeopterus variegatus | reverse complement strand
TTCGTATGTTCACTGTGCATCTTAGAAACACTTAATCCTTATCTACTTAAGATACTTGAAAAATAGTGATAAATAATGATTACTTAACACTCTTTCTTGGGTTTAGTTTTAAGGGAAACATAGAATTTCTTTTTAGGGTATTTTCACGTTACCTGAACCTTGGGGACAATAGAACAAGTGAGGCAAAGAAAGATTCTTTTATTTGGGATCATTACATTTTGGACACCGTGTAGACCCCTTTATTCCAAGCCCATTGGAGGAGATCAGAACAGTGTTAGGCTGGAATGCTGGAAGGGCTTACCCTGCTGATGTAGCTTTAAGGGGGAAATGAGGACTGAACTAGGTGTTCACCTCTCTAGTACTGCATTGTGATTTTATTTTTGCCTCACTTTTTTTTTGTTTTGTCTAGTGTACTTGCCTGCTTTCATTAATAACTTTAGCATTTGGCTTCTATGTTTTTCCCTTATTTTTCTCTTTCTGTACTGGATGAGAATAATGTTTAACCCTTTCATACCTTGGCCTCAAAGTTTCTTAATAACCTCAGTTCCATTTTGCCTCAGCCAATTACACAGACCCTTGATATTACTGAAAGTATTCTAAGTCTGTGGTTTCAATTATTTTTCTTACGTAGACGATTTCTATATTTTTATCTTTAGCTCCGGCTTCCTTCATAAATTTTATTAAGCATTTCTGATGGACCAGACATTTTACTTAATCAACAAAATGAAGTTCCTTATAACTGTTCTCCATAACCCGTAAAGAAAATATTCCAACCCTTTTCTCTGACTTCTGTTCATAGCACCACACTTTC
>NW_007746982.1:0-1185 GCF_000696425.1 Galeopterus variegatus | reverse complement strand
AAAAAAAAAAAAAGTCTGGATATGGGAGTTGTTGGGGAGAGTAGCACAACTGTGGAGCAAGAGGAGGGATGAGGTGGGGAAGGTAAGAAAAGCTGTAGATTTTTATACAGCATCTTCATAAGTACACTTTCAATTTGCTAAGTATTAATAAGTATTTACCATTATGGTAATTGCTTCCGTCTCTACCTATATCATCTCCCCAAGCCAACTGTACTTAATTGACATATCTAAGAAATATTTTTACCGTTATATAAATTAAAAAGTTGAAAAATGAAATATGAAGGCATTATTGCAGTATCATGAAAGGGTATCTAGAAAAACTTTTATTTTTAACCAACATAAATGTTCCTTTATTTATGTTCTCATTTTCCTTCAATTCGTTAACAGAATATATTGATTCCTGATATTGAACCCCTCTTGCATTCCAGGAATAAACTGTGCTTGGTCATTTCTTTGATATACTGTTGAATTTTTTTTATATCTGTAGCCATGAGCAGGATAGGTTCATAGCATGTAAAGCCATTAGGTATAATATGTTGCCTTTAGTGTAGTCTCATTGCTTTTTTTTAAAAGTGAAAGAAAATCTTTTAATATCAAATTTTATATCACTGCTTAAGGAGCTATAATTTAATAATCATAACAAGAATACTGCTTCATGAATTAGTCGATCTGATTTTTGTTTTGATTTTGATTTAATGTGTGTGACTGTGTCCAAATTTTCTAAATTATTTTTATTTTCTGACTTCACCTAGTTTGCCTCCCCCGAAAATACAAATAGGCATAAGATAATTAGAAATAATTATATTTAACAGTATAAGGACTAAATTTCCATTTTCTGTAAGCTCTTATAAAATTGAGTGTTCAGTTACTTTAGTATAGAATATAATTTTAATTTAGAATATATGTTATATCATGGAATACTAAAGAACTAATTGTTATTTTTACTTTTTATTTCAGGGTCAGATAACACTAATGGATGTTCCAGTATTTAAAGCTATTCAACCAGATGTAAGTAGTTTTAAGAATATTCCTCTTAAATACAAAAAATGATCAATTATAGTATTTTAAATTAAGAAGTTTTGACATGTCAAATTATATACATATTAACTTAAAAATATTTAAAGCTTTGATGTAACTTGTCCATTATTTAATCCTCAGGAACACATGGCATTCATAACTATACAT
>NW_007746981.1:12137-12820 GCF_000696425.1 Galeopterus variegatus | reverse complement strand
GTCGGGGTTGGCCGGCAGGCCCCAGCTGGGGTGTCACCACCCACCGCAAAAGAGGTTTCCGGGTGTCCCCCCCGCGCACATCTGCAATCGGTCATCCTCTTTCTCTCGCCAGCTTCCCAGGCGCTCACTCGACCCGAAGTCCACGCTGCTGCTCTCACTTTCCTCCTCCCGGGGCAGGTCTGCGGACTGGAATCGCGCAGCCTCTGAGAGCAGGGCGTTGGACCAGCTGGGGATCCTTCCAGGATGGAGCAAGGGATCCGAAAGGCCCTCCCAGCAGGGGTGGCATAGAGAGCCCCAGCAGAGTTCTCTTCCCTTACCCAGGTTAACTCCCCTCACCTCCACCAGGGAACCTCAGAACATTCACTGCTCTCGGCTGCAGAGAACCCTCAAGGTGCTGTAAACAGTCATCCTGTCCCCCCCCCTCCTTTCTTATCCTGGCCGCCCCTGCCCACCTCCCAGTTCCCTCTTCCATATTGTCCTCAGCTCCTCTATACGCACTGCACTAGGCTAGCACGCCTCAATACGTGGCTCCCAGTTCTGAGCTTGCAATTCCACCTGGGGCCAGAGCACCATCGACAACCGCACTACCATCACCTCCCTGGATCTGGATTCCTACCTCTGTTAATACAACCAAAAGCTGCACCCATTGTGGGATTATGAGGAGTTAAGGGTCAAAAAGTCCC
>NW_007746981.1:0-11167 GCF_000696425.1 Galeopterus variegatus | reverse complement strand
TCTCAGCAGAGTTCTCTTCCCTTACCCAGGTTAACTCCCCTCACCTCCACCAGGGAACCTCAGAACATTCACCACTCTCGGCTGCAGAGAGCCCTCAAGGTGCTGTAGACAGTCATCCTGTTCTCTCCCCCCCCCTTTCTTATCCTGGCCGCCCCTGCCCACCTCCCAGTTCCCTCTTCCATATTGTCCTCAGCTCCTCTATACGCACTGCACTAGGCTAGCACGCCTCAATACGTGGCTCCCAGTTCTGAGCTTGCAATTCCACCTGGGGCCAGAGCACCATCGACAACCGCACTACCATCACCTCCCTGGATCTGGATTCCTACCTCTGTTAATACAACCAAAAGCTGCACCCATTGTGGGATTATGAGGAGTTAAGGGTCAAAAAGTCCCACATCATTTCCAGGTGAATAGTTGTCAGAGGTGGCCTGTCCCATCTCTACTTATGTAATTGATATTTTGAAACTAAAATATGGTAGACTCTTGCATTGAATCCTTTTAAGTTTTCTCTTCTAGTTTGAGCCTGTCATTCTGGCCTGAGACTGGTTCTCAGAATATGTACTTTTCCTTCTGCCTCCCTTGAAATGGGAAATTATTCTAGGATGTGCCCCCGCCTCCACCTGTAGAGTCCTCCTTCAGGGACAACCACCAGAGCTGGATTCACATACTTAAGGAAGGCTGTTCCTTCAGCAGCCCATCCTGCCATCCCAGCTATAAGGGGGTACTGCATCAGCAAGGAGGGGCATTTACCCACTGGTGCCATGGAGTTCCCTGTGCCTGACCAGAGGTCCCCACCCATAGTGGGTACAGCTGCCCAGCATAATGGCTGCCTTCCCCCTCTCCACCAGCCCTGGAGGCCCCAGGCTCTGCCTACCAGCTCCTGGATGCCCTGGGCAATGGCCTTGTTCCAGGTGCTGATGATGGCCTCTGAGTTGTGCTGGATCAGGTACTCTGAGCCATCCCAACTCTGCAGCTGGAGGGACACAAGTCACTCAGTCATCCCTGGTTCCCTGGTCTGCCCTGATGGTAGGCCCGGGGAAGCAAGGTGGTACAGAGATGGAGGTGACGTGTTCCTGCACCCAGGAACTCAGAGCATAATGGAGCAAGGGCCTCACCCCAGGCCAAGGTCTTCCGCCTCACTTACAGCAGTTGGTGACAGCATCTCTGTGTTACAGATGAGCAAACTGAGGCTCAGTGAGTTTTAGCAGCTTACTCATGGGCACACAGCTAGTGAGTGATGGTGTGCAGATCTGCATGGCTCAATTGTCTGGTACACTTCCCCCATCCCGTCCTACCTCCCATGAGCCACAGAGCATGGCAGGCCTCACTCAGAGCCCTGGCCTACAAAACTAAGTGAAAGAAACCTCCTGTTGGAGACCCATGGCCTCCAGAACTAACAGTTAAGAAAATGGGGAGAGAGAGGATTTGAAAGCAGATCATGGCTGATGCTGGAGAAAGCAAACCCTCTCAAGTGGAGGGAGGATGGCCACCAGCGAGCCAGGAGGCAGGGGGTGCCTTGATTCCCACTCAAGACTGTCAGCCTTCCAAGAGTACCATCTGCCTTCCAGCCCTTGCCGGAAAACATGACTCAGAAAGGCCTACTCTGAAACTTTCATCAAAAGCCCAGTCAGGGGCCGGCCCGTGGCTCACTTGGGAGAGTGTGGCGCTGATAACACCAAGGCCATGGGTTTGGATCCTAAATTTCTCCAAGAGCCAAGGGTTAGGGAAAAGTTTTGATTCCCTCAAAATCTGGACAGACTGTATTATTATTACCATTTTCAACATAAGAGCCGTGTAACTGATAGCCTTCTCTTTTCACCTTAGCCACCAGGAAAACTGGAGCTAAATTTTTTCCGACCACCTTGGCATCATCCGCCTCCCAATTCCTCTCCACCTTGACCTCATCTCTAACTTGTTTTGCCTGGCCCTGGCTTTTCAGTGGATTTTACCTGTTCACCACATGTGTTTTTGTTGTGATATGCCTCAAAATTTTTAGGGCCTGAGGTAGGGGTGAGACTGGTTTAAAAAACTCTCTCTAGTATCGCCATGTGCCACGTGAGACCCTGCCTCACTGTGTAAGGCCCTCACCAGATGTCTTCCCTGGACTTTGGGCTTCCCAGCCTCTGAAACTGTAAGGAATAAATATTGTTTCTTTGAAAATTTAAAAAAAAAAAGTGCTTTAAAACAAGACAACACGTGGAACAGTGAAGGGCATGTCACTAAGAGGACCTTGCCTGGGTCTTCTCTCTCTTCCTGCCAGAGGAGCCTGACAAGCCTGTCCACTGCCCTGGTTGATTCACTGGGAACCCAGTGCAGTTGGAAGCTGGGCTCTGGCCAGCCAGAGCAGACTGCCCAGCCGAGCCAGTCTGAGCAAGCAGCCAGGGACGGGGACAGGGAGTCTCCTGTCTCTCTCAAGCCAGAGCAGCAGGGACGAGGGCGCCATTCTAGGCATGACAAAGTTTCATCTCCCAGAGATCCCCCACTTCTCACCACCCTCTGGGGCAAGGATTATTAACTCAGCTCCTTGAGAGGGAACTGCAGAATCCTTGATGCCAGAAAGGCTAGACAGATCCCCAAGGTAGGGGCAGCTTTGGCCTTGTGCTCTGAGAATTCCAGCCCCAACTCTTCCTTAGGTACCCCCTCTTGGGGCTTGCCCATAGTCAGGGCTATAGGCCACCAGTATGCCCCTTTCCTTCCTCTCCCCACCCCATCACTCATCTCCAGTGCACTCTTCTTGCTGGATTTGTCTTTGGGGGCCCGGGTGAGAGAGATCCCGGTCAGCTCCACTGAGTACTCAGGGGTGGGGAGCTTGGAAGGCTGCCTCTGTGGGGAGACCAAGGTTACAGAGAGCCCACAGCTCAGAGGGGCCTGCTACAGCCATGGCTCCCCATGGCTCTATGAACAGGATGGGGTCTCTGGCATGGCCAGGGAACAGCTCCGGGGGAAAGGGGCCCAAGGGTTCCTGGATCCCAGAGATCCTGGTGCTTCTAAACCCTGGAGCCTTCTGGCTGGCTTGTCCACTGCTGCCTCCCTCTCCAGGAGAGAAAAGGAAAGGAGCACAGCCCCCATCCTTGTGAGCAGGCATTCCCAGGCCCCAGCCTCCCTGCCCTCCTGGCTGGAGCTATACGGCCTCAAGGACTGCTCCCCATCCCCAAGGTGGCTGGAACTGCTTGTCCTGGGGTGACTCTGCTGTCATCACTCCCTCTCTGCCAAGACCCACCTCCTGTAACAGTCATGTGCTACTATCTCAGACCTGACCTTTCCCAAGCCAGATCAGATAAAGAGCAGATGGGGTGGTCCCTGGTCTGGGGGTCTGGGCTTCACCAGGCCAGCTGCAGCTGAGATCCTGGAGTCCTTGAAGAATGTCAGGATGCCACCCTCCAGCACTGTCCAAGAGGCACTCCAGTGCTTCTTCCTAGGTGGGAGTGGAGAAGTGGGGGTTAGGCAGGACTTAGATTTGGTCATGGGCCGAGGCCCACCTCTCACCCCCAGGAGTAGGGCACAGAGCTCATAAACACATTCTGGGGCACCTGACCTTGAGGGTCTGACCCGACTCTAAAACCAGGTAGCCCAGGGACCTTGAGCAAGTCACTTTATCTCTCGGTGCCTCAGTTTCCTCACGGGACCTCTCATGAAGTTGCTATGAGGATTAATAAGCCTGGCATACAGGAAGTGCTCAGTGAATATCATAACTCTGGCCCACCCTGCCCTGGTGTGGGTGCTGACACTCTCACTGGACCCGCTATCCCTTGTCCACCATCTTAGTGCAATGGAGCACACCTGCCTTGTCCAGAGTTTTGATCTAAGAGAGGGAAGTGAAAGAGAGGGTAGTTAATGGGGTGAGCCATGGGGGGCAGAAGCTAGTCTCCCCTTCAGCTGGCAACTCCCCACAGGCTGAGCTGAGTCTCCACTGAACCCATGTCACCGGCCCAGCCACCTGGCTGGGGGTGGGGGTAGGGGTGTGATGCCTGCTCCCACAGCAGCAGTGGCAGAGATTTCCTCCCAGCTCCCAACTTCGCCCACTTCTGGGGCCTAGTGCTGGGGCCTATGGGGAAGATAGTTATATCCCATCCAGACCCTGTCCCCAGGACCTCCAGAAACCTCCCATTTCTTCTGTGGTAGTCCTGCCAAGGCCTACGTGCCCCCTCCCTTTCCTTCTCCTCTGGGGGCTGGCCTGGGCTGGGGCGTCACTGTCCTGGCTGGATTTGCAGATGCTTCAAGGGGCAGGGACAGGAACCTGGGGCAGCTCCCACTGAACGGAGTCATCTGGGTTGTAGACCTATGGCTTCCCGTGTTGGTCCTCCAACCTCACCCACTGTGGGAAGAGGAGAAGAGGGATGGTCAGGGCCCTCAGGCAGCTCTGGAGAGGCAGGAAAAGGTTCCCTCCAACCAGAGTCCAAGATAGCGTTAGGGACATTGGAGGTGACTCAGCATCTTGGCTGGCTTGGGCCCTGTGTGGAGCTGCAGTTTAGAGTATAAGGGGAGCCACAGTGAGGAAAGCTCGGGGGAGCGACCCACGGCTGTCCGGGACCATCTGCTCGTGCCCTTACCTGCTCGTGGGTGAAGTGGTTAGTGTACAGCGTCTGCTTGTCTGGGCCGATGTGACAAGACCAACCGGGGGGTGTGGTCAAGGGAGAGAGGGGCCGGGGTCACCCAAAGAGCCCACTGGGGAACAGTCCTCCTCGGGGTAAGTGGTCAGCGCCTCGGGGTAGTCCGTCTCGGGTGTGGGGGGCTGCAGAGTGCAGAAGGCGGAGTCAGAGGCTCGGTGCCAGAACTGCCCCCCGGGTAGACCTATGGCTTCCCGTGTTGGTCCTCCAACCTCACCCACTGTGGGAAGAGGAGAAGAGGGACGGTCAGGGCCCCCAGGCAGCTCTGGAGAGGGCAAGAAAAGGCTCCCTCCCACCAGAGTCCAAGATAGCATCAGGGTCTTTGGAAGTGACTCAGCATCTTGGCTGGCTTGGGGTCTGTGTGGAGCTGCAGTTTAAAGTATAAGGGGAGCCACAGTGAGGAAAGCTTGGGGGAGCGACCCACGGCTGTCCGGGACCATCTGCTCGTGCCCTTACCTGCTCGTGGGTGAAGTGGTTAGTGTACAGCGTCTGCTTGTCTGGGCCGATGTGACAAGACCAAGTGGGAGGTGTGGTCAAGGGAGAGGAAGGGCCGGGGTCACCTAAAGAGCCCACTGGGGAACAGTCCTCCTCGGGGTAAGTGGTCAGCGCCTCGGGGTAGTCCATCTCGGGTGTGGGGGCTGCAGAGTGCAGAAGGCGGAGTCAGAGGCTCGGTGCCAGTACTGCCCCCCGTCCCCGCCCCTCACCCTCTTGTCCCTGGGGCGGTGGAGAGTAGGAGGCGGGGTCGGGGTATCTCAGAGATAGCTCCGCCCCCTGACCCCGCCCCTCACCCTCTTTTCCCTAGGGCGGTGGGGAGCAGGAGGCGGGGTCGGAGGTTCTCCGAAAGAACCCCGTCCAGCCCAGCCTGTCACTCTCGGGTCCTGGGGCTGGTAGGGCCCAGGCCGGGCTGCATCTCCGCTCGTCCCAGACCTCGCCCGCCAGCGGGTTGGAGAACACCACCCTGCGGCTGTCCTCAGCCCAGTATTGGCCCCACTCGGTCTCGGTCTCGCGGCTCTCACCTGCGGCTGCCCACCGAAGCCCGGGAGGTGGCTGGGCTGGTGGCGCCCTCGGCAGCCTCGAAAGGCGACTCCCACGTCGTCACGCCCATGTCCAGGTTGTAGCAGTAGGATCGCCGCCTGCCCGCGTCCCTGTGTGTCTCCCACCTGGGCGGGGGCGCCTGACGAAGTGGCCCGAGGCTGCCTATGTTCGCATACACGAGCTCTGGGGGGTCGGTCGTCCACCTGTGGCGGGAGGAAGGTAGACATGACTTTTAGGGGAGCCCCGGGATAACACAGTCCCGAGTCAGCCACTTGCCACCTAGGCGACCTTCAACATGACACATGACCTCTCTGCCTCAGTTTCCCAAGGTGTAAAAGATCTGCTCTGCGCATTCCAGAAATCGTAGTGCAGACAGAATGAGGAAATATTCTTTTTTTTTTTTTTTAAGATGACCGGTAAGGGGATCTCAACCCTTAGCTTGGTGTTGTCAGCACCACACTCAGCCAGTGAGCAAACCGGCCATCCCTATATAGGATCCGAACCCGTGGCCTTGGTGTTATCAGCACCGCACTCTACCGAGTGAGCCACGGGCCGGCCCGAGGAAATATTCTTGAAAGTGCTTTGTATTTAGTGCCCCAGATGGTGGGACAATCACATTATTTATTAATGATAATAAAACCAGTTCTCACAGCTCGGCACTCACAGAGGCAAGTCAGGGGTTGGGTAGGAACAGAGAAATGGCCTGAGACCCATCCTTTTTCTTGGTCTTCATTCAGGACCCTGCTGTATTCTACAGCCCCTGCTGAAAGCTCCCACCCCAGACACAGCTCTGGAATTGGAATTAATACTGCCTCTGGATTTGGGGCTGGAACTTCCCAAAGTGGAGTTTGCAGATGTCAGAATCAATTCCAGACAACAGAGGGGGAGAGATGCCAGGCAGATGGGCTGGCAAATGGAGGGACAAAGAAATGGAAGTCCCTGTTCCCCTCCAAAGGGAAGCGGGGATGGATGGGGGTTCAGTCATACAGAATATGTCTTCCTGATTAACACCTCATGGCTCCCTTCTGGCTGCTGGGCAATATCTAAGCCCTTGACCAGGCCCAAGATGCCTGTCACCAAGAGGTTTAACATCTGCCCATGCTTCCACCTTGTTTCCTGCCACTCCTTACTTCTTGCCTTGAGAACTTCAAGTTCCAGTAGCACCGATTTGCTAGAGATCCCACCCTCTCTGCTGTGTCTCCCCCCAGGCCTCGGCTCATTTGTAGCCTGCCCAGGCCCATCTCCACCCCTTGCTCACCTGGCTGACTCCTGTTCTTGCTTCCGGACTCAGCACAGGTGCCAGGTTCAAGCCCATTCCCAAGTTCCCCTCAGTGTACCCACCACACCCAGCCCAGCACCATCAGCCCACCGGAGGGATAGATAACTACATTATCAAACCCCAGGTAACAGAATAGCATGCAGGGATTAATTCTATTTTCTAAGAATACTTAATTCTACAGGGGAAAAACAGATTTCAAAATGGTAGACATTGCATAATTCCAGTTTTGTGTTTGTGGAAACCTTCTAAAATGCTAACAAAGGTCCTCTCTGGGCAGTTTGATTATTGGAGTTATATATTTTTTGTTTTGTTTTTTAATTTAAACTCTTCTGCAGCCTCAAAATTTTGTTTAATAGAACATTTTAAAAATCATAGAAGCTCCTGTGTTAACTGTGACACCTTCACTGAGCTGTAAACTCCTCAAAAGGGAAGCTCATTCTGCTCAAGGTAGGCAGGTGCCTAAAAAAATATCCATTCGTCCAACAAAGTTCACCTGCTCTGTCCAGGCACAATTCTATGCACTGGGAATGCTGCTGTGAACAAATGGCCACAAATCCCCTCCCTGGAAGGACTGACCCCGAGTGCACGTGCATGCACATGGGGCATGGGGGATGATAAATGAAAGGTGCAGCCTATCAATAATGATCACTGCTCAGCAGGAAAGCAAAAATACTGTCAGAGAAGGGGGTGTGCAGTTTGAGACAGGGTGTCTTGTCCCCAGGAATGCAGCGGGCAGGGAGATCTAAGGATGCTAGTCCATCTGCTCCTCATTCCCCCCACCCCCACCTCTCCAGGCTCCTGTGTGGTTGAGATGGGAGTCTCCACCCCTCCACCCCACTCTCCCCCCACCACAGCCCTAGCTCGGCATCTTGTATTCCCAACGCACCATGCACATGAGGCGTGGGGGGACAATAAATGAAAAGCCCAGCCTGTCAATGATGATCACTGCTCAGCAGGAAAGCAAAAATACTGTCAGAGAAGGGTGTGTGCAGTTTTAGACAGGGTGGCTGGTCCCCAGGAATGCAGCAGGCAGGGAGAGCTGGGGACACCAGTCCATCTGTTCCTCATTCCCCCCACCCGCACCTCTCCAGGCTCCTGTGTGGCTGAGACGGGACCTTCCATCCCACTTCCCCTTTCTCTGCCCCCCACAGCCCTCACGCGGCATCTTATATTCCAAACCCACCAGGCTGCTAACTCGCCACCAACACAAAAGGCGTGTTCCTACCTCCTTGGCTTTGCTCCAGCCATCCCGTTCACTGGGAATTCCTTCTCTCATTCCCTGCCTACCCAGATCCTGCTCCTCTGCTGGCGCTCGGCTCACACACCTCTCTGGACAGAGGTCTAACCTGTTGGCACTCTGCTTGTCACTCTGTTAGGGCCCAATGGCATTCTGCCTTGGTGGTCAATTAATTGTCCACCCATCTGCCCACCTTCTCTGCCCCAAAAGGTGAGAGTTTCTTGAGAGGAAGACTCAGGATCCATTTGCCCCCAGCCGGTGGGCCAATGCCCTGAAGCATATGGCAGATCTGCCAGAAACACTTACTGCTTTTTGGTACCCAAGTCAATCCTGTGCCAAACTTCAGCAACAAACACACACTCCTGATGCTATAGGAGAGATTGGGGGTAGCTTTGAGCAAGAACTTCCTGAGAATGAGGGTTTCAACCACAGAAACAGGAGATTCCTCGGTAGGACAGGATGGAGGCAGTGGGTAGAGGAGGGTGGATGAACCAGACACACCTCCTACCCACCCAGCTGGAGCCACTGAGGCAGTGGCCTTGCCTCTCCCTGGGGCAAGGGTTGGAAGGCCACATGGGGGCTGGATAAGCCAGGAAGGAGCCAGGCTCTTTGGAGCATGGATTTGTACTTGGCAGGCCACTGGCCATGGCTGAGTCCCCAGGGAGTCCCAGCAGGTAGAGGATATTTTGGAGGTAGAGGTTTTGGTCCCCCAAGTGACGAGGCTGTCACAAGGAAGAGAAGATGCAGAATCATACTGTGGGGGCAGGGCGGTACCCCTTTGAAGGAAGCACTCTGAGGACTGTGGCTGTCCCAGAAGCCTGACTGCCTCGGGGGGCAAGGGGGACTTGGTGGAACAGAGGAGGCAGAGCCCACTCCCCATTAGAGATGCCACAGCCCTGTGGGGGGCACTGAACTGCAGCATCCTGGAGCCCCTTCAAACTGTAGACTCTCCATGGAGCCTGCACAGTGCCAAGATAGGAATGCTTTCCTCTCCTTGCAGAGCCTCAGCTGGGTTCTGATGGGCTCCTGAGGCTGGGTGGGGCCAGGCCTTCCACATGCTCTGGCCTTCAAGGGTTACAGCAGGGCCTGTTACCCCTGTCCCCCACTCCTGGAGGCCCAGAGAAGACCCAGAGCAGGGTCCTAATGATGGCACTAAGGACTCCTGGGTAGTATCCTAGACATTGGAGACACCGAGTGGGGAAGAGGAAGTGGCCTCCCCACCTCAGGCCACAGGACAGAGGCAAGAGGGCCCCGGCTGTACCCACACCCAGCCACCCGGACCCCAAGCACGTCCCCACAGTGGCTCTCCCCTTGTCCCCAGTTCCCTCCCCTTGTCCACAAGCAGGTGGCAGCGCCGCCTCTTGCCCTGAGCTGACCACTTCTCAGCATCTCTCTGCTGCCCCTTTCAGACAGGCAGGGCCTCTGAGAAGGAAAGAAGAAAGAAGGGTCGGGCCCCTCCCCCCTGAGACTCCCTGCTCCAGACCCCAGCTCTCCCAGCTCCTAGCAGGGCTGGAGATGGAGGCTCACTGGGAGCCCCTGCACCCAAGAGGCCTCTCTGCCATCCCAGCAGAGGCTGAGCTCGCCCCCTAATGTCAGTGTCCCCTACCTGTGCTTGTAGGGCCCAACTCTGCCTCCTGGTCTGGCAATCATGTCCACCATCCTGTCCCCTCTGAGATGCTGGGATGGAGCCCTGGAAGGTTTTGGGGGTGGAGCTGAGGGGCACAACCCCAGGGCTGGCACAGAGGCAACAGGGAAACAAGAAGTTGCCTGGAGATGGCGGGAGGCTGAGCCATCAGCCCATGTCCTGTTGGGGCTGCGGAAGTGCTGCCTGAGACAGAGACTGCCTGCCATGGGGGTGGGGTGCAGGGGCCTCAGGCTAGGGGGGTTTGTATGCTTCCAGGGCCACCACTGGCTGCCCCATTTAGCACTCCGATTACTGGCGAGTTCGGAATCCCAGGCCCAGCCGCAGCCGCGGAGCAGGCTGCACAGAGAGAAGAGCACCGTGCAGCCGCAGGCGGACGAGGAGGGGTTGCTGTGCAGATGGGGCAGGTAGAAGGGGCAGCTGTGCGCAGGGCCTGGGCTGCCCTGAAGTAGCTCCTGTGGCAGAAATGGACAAGGAGTTGCTGTCAACTCCCTCAAGGCCCAGTGAAGATGTGATGGGAAAGAGGAAGCTTGTGGGGGCAGGAGAAGTGTTCCCAAAGAGGAAGGGGCCTGGGCAGATGTGGTATCAGAGGGAGTGATGTCTGGACCCCACCAGCCACGTGGAGGACACAAGGGAATCTGACCACACCGCCATCTGCCCGCCTGGCTGCCTGCAACATGCTCCTCCAGAACTGGTCAGAAAGACGCATGTGCCCTCTGACACCTGTGTGCCTATATACACCCACCCCCGACTGCATGTCCACATACATGTATGAGTATGCCCAGGCCCCTCCCCTATTCTCTAAAGACACAGAGAGGGGACAGGCACCAGCTTCCCCTCTCTGTGTAGGTAAGACCTTCCTCCTGGCCTCTTCTCCCTTCACCCCCTCAAGTAGGTGGGTGTTCAGACCCCGGCCATGCACAGTGGACACAGCATGTCCTGGGTGAGAAGCTGCAGCCCCTCCTTCAAGCCCGTGGGGACCTTTTTGTCTTCCCTCCCTGTCTCAGAGGTGCTTCCTCTCCAGCCCCAAGGGCCACATAGCACCTGCCCACCGGCCCACCCCCTAAAGACTCTCCTGCAGTGGCTGCCCAGCTCCCTCCCAGCTCAGGCTCTGACCCCCACCATCCCACCCTGGGCCCCATTCTTCCATTTTGGTAATCTTCCTGTCCCACCCTGCTCTCCTTTCTCCCCTGCCCACTGTGGGCTCAGGACAAGGACACCCAAGTAGAGCAAGGCATGGTGTGGCTTTGGGGTGTGGGACACTTGGTAAGATCACAGTCAGAGCAAGTCTGGGGCCTACACCCTACTCTGCCCTCAAATGCTCTAGTGTCACTCCTCACCCCATCTCCTGTGCCCCCACACAGAAG